>NW_006771828.1:416079-424992 GCF_000442215.2 Lipotes vexillifer
TTTTTTTTTCCTGGTACGCGGGCCTCTCATTGTTGTGGCCTCTCCCGTTGCAGAGCACAGGCTCCAGATGCACAGGCCCAGCGGCCATGGCTCACGGGCCTAGCCGCTCCGCGGCATGTGGGATCTTCACGGACCGGGGCATGAACCCGTGTCCCCTGCATCGGCAGGCAGACTCCCAACCACTGCGCCACCAGGGAAGCCCTGCCATTCTCTTTTGAATACGTGTGATAATAAATATTAGGTAATACTTGAAATTTATTTTCCGACCTCTGGCTCTAAATCACGGTGCGACTGCTGGGCAATTGATGTGCATGAAGTCTCAGGCTCTGCCAGCAGAACCTGGTCCCTCCACTGCAGGAAACTGGAGGGCATCTGGTTAAGCTGACTAGCGAGTGTCAAGTAGCTTGGCCCAGCTCCACTTACATTTCGCTCCGTGAGCCAAGGATGCTAGGATGCTTCTCTCACATGATGCCGTTCTGATTTTTCAATGAGACTGGAGTAAAGTTGCAGCTATTTATATATTTGTAAATGAGCCATCTTGCAGAATCAGCATGGGAAAAGGCAGATGCTAGTTTATATGGAAATTGGACTCTTTCTGTGCCTGAGCTTGTTTTTATTGTTCTGCCACCTTCCAGGTGAGGTTTACCAGGGGAGAGATCTCATGAGTTGTTCATCAGGTACCCACTGGGCACACTTAGTGCCTTGAGCCTGGCTTAATGTGGGGACCCAAAGGCAGCTCTTGCAAGGGTCCTTCAGATAAACACTGTTGTACCCAAAAAGGTGGCACAGGCTCAGGGAACATCTGACAAGGTTTCTATGTTTGGTTTTCTTTTGTCTTCATGTCCATTCTTTAGTATTCCTTAGGATAGCAAGTGGTAAGTATTTGGGTGCTTTAAAAGATTCTGGGTGGCATGCTACCCAGTTTTCTAGAATTTTCTAGCATCTTTTTAGAGGAAATTTTCTCAGCTTCTTGTATCTACAAGTATCTCTGGTTATGTGAAAGAAATAATTATTTCTCTACAGATTGAGAGCAATCTCCCAGATGGTCATACTCTGATTATCTTTAAATTGTCTTCTGGCAATTATCAGGGCAAAATGGTGAAGTTTTAAGAGAAAACATATACAGAACATGCATATGGTATGGAGCGCCTTATTTTCTTGGTATAACATAATTCTTATGTTTCATTGGTTGCTTGTATATAACATGTTTTTAAATAAAAGTGTGTTAGTAGTTGAATAAATAAATTTAAAATGTCACAGAAAAGTGAATTCCTGATTTATTATTGAATTCAAGGACGGTAAAGAGCCTTATCTCTCAGGTTCTATGTCTATCTGGAATACCGTGTTGAGAAGGCTTCTGAGGCCCTGTTGAGTTCAGCAGATTGGAGAAAAGAGCGGGGAAGGGAGGGCTGTAGTCTCTAGTCTAGTCTGTAGCCTCTCTGATTTAGGATGACACCTGTGACCGGGTGGCTTTTGCAGCTGAAGCAGTTCCCAAGAATCGGGGGAAATGAGACTATGTGTGAAAAAATAATCAACACAGATTACTAAGATTTTATGAGCTTGGATAGTGTAGCTAGAAACAGTGGCATAGCTGACAGATATTGTCCTCTTTGCTTTTGTTACAAACAAATAAATCTCCAGTGAAGAGGAGTCGTCTCTCTGTCCCTTTCATTAAATTGGTGGTTGCTTTCTGGAAGCAAAGGGCTCTTTAGTTTCATGGCTTTACATGGAAGAAAAGAGCTGGTAGAAGCCCTTTGCATTTGTGTTTTGTAATACATAATAATCCTCAGCAATCCTTGTAAATATTTAGAAGATGTATAGCGTTTTTTAGGAGATTTTAAAGTCCTCTGGACCTTAACAGTTCCCTTGGAAATATTCCTAAATATGGGGAAAGCTGTTGCGTGTATCACAGCATCATCAGACCTGGTCTTTGCTCCTGTTAAATGATTCACCCCGTGGGCATGTCTTTTCTACATGGACCTTCACACTACCTTCAGCTTTTTATTATTATAAATAACACTACAATATACAGGAAAGTTGTTCCCTCTGTTTTTCTGGCTAGAGAGGCCAGTTAAGACTCACCACTTACTCATCACCTCCTTTGTTTATTTTTCACGTGTCCGTTCATTCAGTAAACATTTGTTGAGCCCCCAAAATTCATAAGATTGATTTTTTCAAAGTAGAATTACAAGTTCATTTTTAGAGATCTTGGTAATATACTTCTAATTATGTTCCATCATTGTTTTATCCATCTCTTCCGCATATTACCCAATTTCTTTAGTAACATTGGATATTATACTTAAAAATTTTGTTATTAAGTTTTGTGTTTTTAACTGAAAACTTGTAACAATTACAAATAAAAGTTGTGGCTTACTATATAAGTATTTTAGGGGTTCCCGGAATTTTCTGTTCCACTTAGGGTGAATAAGAGGTAGCATTCAATAAGTCACTGAAATGAATTCAGTCTAGTCCAGAGCTCACCCT
Organism: Lipotes vexillifer; assembly: GCF_000442215.2. Classification (NCBI taxonomy): domain Eukaryota; kingdom Metazoa; phylum Chordata; class Mammalia; order Artiodactyla; family Lipotidae; genus Lipotes; species Lipotes vexillifer. The sequence continues at coordinate 418,564 of NW_006771828.1, forward strand.
TCTATTCAACATTTACTGAGATTATTATGGACTGAGCACTTTATTAAGCTCTGGGATTGCACTGGTGGAAAAGTGTGGGTCTCATCTTGCCTTCCTGAAGCCTGCTGGAGAGATACACAGTGCAAGGGAAAGCTACACTTTGCTCTTGCCTTGACCCAAGAAGAAACTGAGCTGTGTACCTCCTGTCATTCGAGCATAGGCTGCAGGACTCAAAGCCCACAGCTCCTCTCATAAAAGCTACACTTTCTGAGCACGTGGACTCAGTAGTTGTGGCTTGGAGGCTCTAGAGCGCAGGCTCAGTGGTTGTGGCGCACAGGCTTAGTTGCTCCGTGGCACGTGGGATCTTCCCGGACCAGGGCTCGAACCCATGTCTCCTACCTTGGCAGGCGGATTCTTAACACTGCACCACCAGGGAAGCCCTAAAATTTTAAAATCATACAATTTAGCCAAGTTTTATTTTATTTTTTAACATTTATTTTATTGAAGTATAGTTGATTTACAATGTTGTGTTAACTTCTGCTGTAGAGCAGAGTGATTCAATTATACATATGTACATTCCTTTTCATATCCTTTTCCATTATGGTTTATCACAGGATATTGAATATCGTTCCCTGTGCTATACAGAAGGACCTTGTTGTTTATCTATTCTACATATAATAGTTGGTATCTGCTCACCCCAAACTCCCACTCCATCCCTCCCCCACCCCCCTCCCCTTGGCAACCACAGGTCTGTTCTCTAGTCTGTGAGTCTGTTTCTGTTTTGTAGATATGTTCATTTGTGTCATATTTTAGATTCCACATATAAGTGATATCATACAGTATTTGTCTTTCTATTTCTGACTTCATTTAGTATGATAATCTCTAGGTCCATCCATGTTGCTGCAAATGGCATCATCTCATTCTTTTTTATTCAATTTAGCCAAATTTTATATATTAGATAGAAAAGAATTTTAAGAGTATTATACAGTTTTAAGAATGCACAGAAATATTTACTTCTGTATCACAAGGACCTCTTTTATATTTTTCTAGAAAATTGGAGATGTTAATATGTTCCAACAATAAATTGCTTTAGGTTGAAATGGCTACTTGTTTGTTCATAACAAACAAGTTCCCCTGGTGAAACCTGAAATTGGCCCCTGTACACAGAGGGCAAGGAGAGACCGAAGAAAGAGACACAGCCCCCCAGATTGGTAGGTGGCAGGTTTACTGAGCAAGGGAACGAACATACAAGGCTTGTCTTGGGCACGGCAAGAGCAGTAAATCTCTGCACCCACCCACCATAATCATAGTTTATGTAGAGGCCTTAATGGGGGTCAGTCATGTACACTGTCCAGATGGTCTCAGCTATACATTACTCTCTCAAGGCTGCATCCTTGAAACAACTCCTAACGTGGGAATGGTGGGCAGAAAATACATCCCAAGGACAGGGGAGGAGGTTTGGAACCTCTGGTTGCCTGGGTCCAGCTCACAGGTCAACTGGTGGGCAAATCCTCTCAACGACTTCCTCCAATACTTCTAAAATGTAACATAATATGAAATATTATCAGTTCAGTAGTTTCATTTAACAGTTTTGGAAGCATTTAATATTATCAACAATTTTAAGTAAGTTGTGATTTTCCTCCTTCAGATTTCATATAATTCAGTATTTTGGAGGGAGAAGTAAAAAGTATCAGTATTGATCTTATGTATATAGATTCTACAACATCCATATCTATGTTATTTTGTTTTATTTTATTTTGGAAACATCACTCAACATATCTACCATCTTAACAAATGTTTAAGTGAATAATACGTCATTGCTGACTATAAGTGCAATGTTATACAGCAGATCTCTCTCTTTTTTTGTTTGCGGTATGCAGGCCTCTCACTGCTGTGGCCTCTCCCGTTGCGGAGCACAGGCTCCGGACGCGCAGGCTCAGCGGCCATGGCTCACGGGCCTAGCTGCTCCGCGGCATGTGGGATCTTCCCGGACTGGGGCACGAACCCGTGTCCCCTGCATCGGCAGGCGGACTCTCAACCACTGCGCCGCCAGGGAAGCCCAGATCTCTTTTTTATTATGGCTAATTACATGTAAATTATCTTATCTTAAAACGTCCTGATGCCATTTACCTTGAGAGAAGTGAAGTACCAGTTAAGTCTACTACTTAGGAATCATAATAATGCAGATGTCATCATAAAATAATAAAATTAAAGCGTCCTATTTTGGTAATTACTCAGGCCAGCTTGACAGGCATTAATTAATCTACTTCTGTGGTTGGATTATATATTACATTTTTTTCTCTCTTCACTTGTCTTTTTATCCTATGAATCAAATCTTATAAGAGACAGCAGAGGTTTTGCTTGGGTGCAGGTTATATGTATGTATCTGTGGAATGTGCACAGCAGGTTTCCAGAATATACAAAAGAAAGAAAGCATGGAACCACATACTTCAGTCATCTTTAATCTTATTTGCCCCATAAAACTGCCATGAGGATTAATTAGCTATTAACCGTCAGTGGTGGCAAATGTGCTGCTTTTATAATGGTTGTAAACCCAAATTTAAGCATGACCTTAAATTGATGAATTAACCAGAGCATTGGCTGTAGTATATATGATGTTTCATTATACTAGTGCTTAAGAGTAGCTTTATTTTTTATTTTTTGCGGTACGCGGGCCTTTCACCGTTGTGGCCTCTCCCGTTGAGGAACACAGGCTCTGGACGCGCAGGCTCAGCAGCCATGGCTCACGGGCCCAGCCACTCCGCGGCATGTGGGATCTTCCTGGACCGGGGCACGAATCCGTGTCTCCTGCATTGGCAGGCGGACTCTCAACCACTGCGCCACCAGGGAAGCCCAAGAATAGCTTTATAACAGCTCTACAGATTTTCCTATGGATCGACAGGACTCCATGTTTCATAAAATAGCATTGGATAGGCTAATCCTCATCCTCAGACACAGAATCAGATAGGAGGATGCAATTATGATTTCACTGACAAACTTTGAAATGTCTGTGAATTCAAGAAGAATAGTGTCAGCTAATAAATCACTAATTTATTATCATCTCAATTCTTTCAACTTAGCCATCAAGGCTAATCAGAAAATAAGCATGGTGGCCATAAAGCTGCTTATGTTATTGTATGTGACTCACATCAGCTTGGTAGTGCCTCGTTCATTGCCTCATTTTGGTCGGCACTACAACCAGTCCCTGACAACCACCCTTCTGCCTTCTGTCTATGTGATTTGACTCTTCTAGGGACCTCGTATAAGTGGAATCATACAATACTTGTCCTTCTGCGTCTGGCTTATTTCACTTAGTATGCTTCTGCTCTTGGGTCCTAATCTCCTTGTCAGTGCATGTCACCCCGGCCTTTGCTGTGGGTCCCCTCCATGAAAACGCTTCTTCCTGGGACCCAGCCAACCTCTGCTCAAGGCTGCTTATCCTCAGCCTTCAAGGCCAAAGTTGCTCTGTGTGTGTGTGCTTTGGAGGGTGGTGGCATGGGTTCAGTGACCCTCTAGCTGTCCCGTGGATTCCAAAGCAGTGCTGCTTGGGTACAGAGCCTCACAGTGTGATTTTGTTTTTTTTTTGACCGTGCCATGCGGCTTGCAAGATCTTAATTTCCCAACTACGGATTGAACCCGGGCCATGGCAGTGAAGTGCTGAGTCCTAACCACTGGACCACCAGGGAATTCCCTCTCACAGTGTATTTAACAACTAACTCTTGGCACTCCTTCCTCTGTGGGGCTCTAAAGCTCATCGATATGGTTATAGGAAATCCTCTCTACTATCTTCATAGACAATAGCTCTCTTCTAATTTACCCATGATAAGAAAATAAAATTCCCTTTGCTTAGGAGACCTATGTAAGAAAAAATATTTCATGATATAGTCACCACTATTTCTAAGTTCAGCTTTGATGCCAATGAAAGAAGAAATTCTAACAAAGTATTTCACTCAATTCCCAAATGACATTGAATACTCACTATGTGCCAGGCACTGAGGATTTAAGAATAAATAAAGACAGCGTCCTAGTTATTTCTGTCTGGGAATTATGGAATTTGTAGCAATCTTTAGAAATGAGGTCTGATGAACTCTGGAAGAATGGACAAACCCTTCCAGGAACCAGGAAAAGCTTCATAGGGGATGTGAAAAAAGGCTTGAAGGATAAGCACAAATTTGCCAGGTGGTAGTTGGAGGGGGCATCATGGTGGTTTTCAAGGTCAACGTAATTTGCAGACTGGTGAGAAATCCTGTGTGCTTAGTAAACAGAGGGGAGAGACTGTCTGGTGGTGAAGGAAGCTGAAGGGGCAGCTGAGGTGCTGTTCTGAAAGGCCTTACGTGCCAGGTTAAGGGGTTAGAACTTTATTCATATAAAAAAGGAAAGTAAAAGGTGAAAGATTTCTGGGCTCTGAAGAGAAACCCGAGTGTATCAGTTATACCACAAGAAAGCCACGTTCAAAAGCGTGAAGGTGTGGGAGCAATAACGTTCCATTCTAGGAAAAAAAAAAAAAAAAAGGCTGAGTATATGCCGTTGGGAAAATCACAGCTTTGGGTAGCGACCCGGGACTCCCGGGCTGACTCTGAAGCAGAAGCCAAGCCCCCAGACTCAGAAGGACACTTCACAATTCAGAGGACTTCTTGGGGGTGGAGCAGGGTTTGACCCAGCTTTTGTTTTATCTTTTTTTGCGGGGGTGGGGGACAGTGAAAAAACCTTTCTGAAGAGCAGCTTCTCTGGTCCATCCTCGATTTTTGTTATCAGAATGCCATCTAGTAGGAGGGCTCATTTTCAAGGGGAAGTCATTTACAACGTAACAATGAAAAAATGCTAATCGTAACAGGCATAAGATTATTAGAGAGCCATCCCAGCTTTGTTTTCCCATTAGCAACCTATGTGGCTGAATCCCCCGACAAACACAGAAAGGCTAAGATTTCAGAGTCTCTGTGACTATGGAACTCAGACATCATCCCCCCAGCCCCCCGCGGCGGGGTGAAGGCATTTCAGACAAACCCTTCAGGCCCTGCGAGCCAAACTGCTTGTAACGTGACAGGTGATGGTGAATGTCAGCTGGTCAAGAAATGACTTACTATAAACTCCAAGCATCTCTCACCTCACTCTCAGGAAATGTAACTTGTATCAGATTTCTCTTCCTGGAAGATATTCAGCAAGTCAGAGGCCCCACTGATACTTGTAAATACGGAAGTTCTTCATAAAGCCTGCCTCACGCTTATTTAGAATGGAAGAATTAATTTGGAAGCCAGTTCTTGATATTTAAAAATAGATTTTTTTCCATTTAGCCGTTTCGTTTTTAAAGCAGAAAAATAAAGGTTGGTCTTGCTAAATATGATCTGGAAAACTCACTTTGGCTCTACCAAAATAGACTTTTAAAAAAAGGGCTTCGCTTCAAGGCTTGCGCTATGAGCTGGTGGAATTAGCCCTGGAATCACTGTAATTAGTAACTAAACTTTTTAAACATTTTGTTCTCTAAGTATATATCACACTTGGTTTTTGGAACACCACTTACAAAAGGAAATTTCTCCAGAATAATTGTGTCATCTTGTTTTTCAGTCTCTAAGGACTGTAATAGTGAACGTTTGTTCATCTTTGTTTTTGTCCTTTTTACATTGCACTCCTGCCTCACATTCCTCATTATTTAGTTAGGTAAAAGAACAGAAAAGAAACTGGTAGTCATGGGTTTTTCTTTCTAATCCTCTCTTATTCTGTAGTTTGGTTTTGTTCTTTACTTTTCTATACATGAAACAGAGATATTACTTGCCACACGACACACTAAGGTTCTTTTAGGAACACTGAACAGATGTATCAAATCGAACTTGCTGTACAATGAAATTGCCAGTTGCTTAATATACTAAGGAGTAAACAAATTTATGAGCTTCGTTATGGTCTTTATTTTTCTTGACACACTACTAGGGCCTGGTGGGGAAAAAATGAGAGCCACTCCCTAATTCCATCTCCCCATAACACAACTTTATCAATAAATACTTGCATGTACTTACTTTAAAAGAGTGCATTACTATTATTTTTTAAAATTAATTAATTAACTTTTTTGGCTGCGTTGGGTCTTTGTTGCTGTGTGCAGGCTTCTTATTGCAGTGGCTTCTCTTGTTGCAGAGCATGTGCTCCAGGCACGTGGCTTCAGTAGCTGTGGCGCGTGGGCTCAATAGTTGTGGCTTGCAGGCTCAGTAGTTATGGCGCATGGGCTTAGTTGCTTCATGGTATGTGGGATCTTCCTAGACCAGGGTTCGAACCCGTGTCCCCTGCATTGGCAGGTGGATTCTTAACCACTGAGCCACCAGGCAAGTCCAAGAGTGCATTATTTTTAAGTTTTATGATTTTCCCTGGCTTTTCCATGCTTGCAGTGTTCCCTATCTGGAAGGGAGTGTGGAAGAGCAGAGTTTATCCTCTTAAGGCAGTGCTTATTGGTTTCTCATTAATTGG
>NW_006771828.1:425068-428871 GCF_000442215.2 Lipotes vexillifer
TGGGCCGGCCGGGAATGCCCATTATTTGTCCAGCTGACATTGTTCTGTCCCCGAGAGACTAGACACCTCCCCTTCATTAAGGTAACTTTGTGTATAGCTATGTTAGTCATGGATTCCACAGCTCAGGGGGTGAATGGGATGGAAGCTTCCACTGACCCCTGGGCCAGGGTCAGTGCTAAGGGTTCTCTTTCTTTCCATAATCACTTGAAAGAGGCACATTTATGATCATTATTTTCACATCTCAGGGAATTACCCGTCTTTTTAGTTAGGTAACCATTCTATTGATGTTCTTCCTTAGGCATTAAAATCCCAACTTACAACTTCTCACCAGTAGGATAAAAAAGGAGGCAGTTTTTATCAGACGCTTCATACTTTTCTTCACATTACATAGTTATCAGTATATACACTGTTCTCATATTTTTCACTACATCCCCCCAATTGTACTCATTTGAAAGAAAATGCTTGGTGAAAAATCCTATTTTTTTTTTCTCTAATAAGTGATCTCTAAGGAATACAGGGCAAATATTCCTGATTGGTTATCACCTTCTATAGCATACCTTTCTTTCCTAAAACCCAACAGACAGTATATGCCCATTTTAAGGATATTACTCTGTGGTTTGTGATACTTACTGATCTGTGCTCAAAATATCATTAGAAGAAGGAGCTGTAATAATCTACCCCTCAGGGCTACTGGTCACCTAGAATGTGCAAATGTCATCATGAATCCTTTGCTAGGAGCCCAAAATGTGATTTACTGTTGTTGTTAATATTATAGTATGATGTTAAACATTTTAATTATTTTTTAATTTCTTGATGTTGATATTTTATGTTTATTTACACCGACCCTGCCCCACCCAGTACTCAGAAAATAGTTTTTTCTCCCTTACAGTCCCAAAACATTACTTTTAAGTCAGGTCAGTAACGATGAGGGAAACTTTATCTTTAGCCCAGAGGATGCAAGCAACTTGATATACTGGAAAAATCTGACCTCGGAACTAAGCGTCCCGAGTTCAAGTCCCATCCTGACCTTTGTTATTTAACAGAGGCAGTTATTTAACTTCTGTGGCTTTAATTTCTCATTTATCCAGGGAGATGGTTGCTCTAAATCACTGTTAAGGTCCCTTTCAGCTTTAGGGGTGTAGGACTACAGGAAATTGTCATGTGTGGTTTCTTTATAATGGAAATATTTCCAAGGATGGGGAGACTTCTGCTCAAAGACACTTTTGGAGAAATCTTCTTGGAGCAGAGATTCTATTTTGCTACAGTCTGTAGAGATTTTAAACTTCTTTTTGAAAGTAAGAATACTGATTGTATTTGTTCCTGGAATTGTTTTGTGTCAAACGTTTTGATTAACCTGCTTTAGACTTGCATAGGGCTTGGTTTTTCCTTCTGCTTTTTTCACGATGAATGTGATGTAGCCCAGTCTCATAAGGCCTTGACTTTTAAGGCATTGTGCAGGGCGACACAGACTTCATACTGAATACAAGTGTTTGATATCTACCAGGACTGGTCATAGGCATCATCAAGGATTTTCCATGAATGGAACACATTTTTATGAGCACCTCCTATATGCCAGGAGCTGGTCTAGATGCTTGATTTAGAGCAACGAGTCTGGCAGAGCCCCTGTTGTCACGGAAATCACATTCTAGTGGTTGGGAACAGGCAATACATGTGGAAACTAATACATTTTTTTAAAAAGTTGGGCTTTTATAAACCTATGAAGGAAATAAAACAGAGCAAGTGTTGTATTACTATAGACCTTTCAGAGAAGGGACATTAGAGCTGAGACCTGAATAGTGAGGAGAAATGTCCATGTGACGACTCCTGGGAACAACCTTCCCAGGAAGGAATCAGGAAGTACAAAGGCCCAAGACCTCAACAGAATGAGGTGTTCAAGGAACAAAATTCAGGTCACTGCCACTGGAGCGTGGGTGCCACACAGAGACTGGAATAGGACACGATGTGGCAGACTAAGGCAGGGGTCAGAGTAGGCCTTGTGAGCCGTGATCAGTGATGTGCGTTTCGTTCTAGGAGCCGCGGGGCCCTGTAGGAAGGTGATAAGTAAGGGAGGGACCTGGTCTGATTTTCACTTAAAAAGCTCATTCTGACCGCCGTGTGCAGGTTATACTTCAAGGGAGGGAAAAGAGGGAGAGCAATCAGGACGTGTAACAAGAGTCCGGGGCAAGACGTGGCAGCTTGGGATGGGGAGTGAAGGTGGAGCTGGACAGAAGTGGACAGAGTCGGGATCCATTTGATGGTAGACACAGTAAGACTTGCCGATGAGTTGGATGGGATTAGAGTTCATAAAGGAAAGGCAAGAATCAGGTATGACTTTTAGGTATTTGGCTGGAGCACCTGGGTGAATGGTCATGTCTTTTACTGAGATGCAGAATCCTTGTAAAGGGATGGGTTTGGTAGGAAGCAAAAAGTTCAATTTCTGTTATTTATTTAGACTTGCCTTTAACATCCAGGTAGAGATGACAAGTAGCAATTTAGGTGTATGAGTCCACAGTACAGGTAAGGGCAATAGTCAAGGTTTCTCTTGGTTGCCTCTCCCCTTTTCACCTCCTTCTTTCCGGAACCTTCCTCCCAAACTTTCAGTGCCTTCATGGGACACATTTGCTGCCCAGGGCTCACAACAGTGGCATCTCATCTTGGTCTGCCTGACTTAGGGGTACTTCCTGCTCTGATCTTATTCCTCCCTCCCTGTGCCTTCCCCGTTTAAACTTCCATGCTTTACAGCAATCCCCAGAGATTCCCTGTTCTTTTCTTTTCAAGGAGAGAATGAATTATTAGACGATTAGTTAAGTAATGTGTGACTGGTTTCTAGGGACTATTTTAATGGTAACAGAGCTTGTGTTTATAAAATGCATTTTCCAGAGAGGAAGAAAGCTCTCTCATAGTAGAGTATTAAGTGTTTGGGCTTGTCAGTGAAAGTACTTCATAGTTAGGGAGAATGTGAGTATCTCTGAGTCCATACCACATATACAAAAGACAACAGATGCAGAGTTCCATTGAATATTTAATAACAAGTATACACACACAGAGTGATTAAATACCTCATCTTAGGCCAAGATCTTTCCTGTAATATAGATGCCTTATAGACATCATCATTTTATTTGTATTTTCTGTTGTTTTTATTTATTTATTTATTTTTTGGCTGTACCACGTGACATGTGGGATCTTAGTTCCTTGACCACGGATTGAACCCATGCCCCCTGCAGTGGAAGTGTGTATTCTTAACCCCTGGACCACCAGGGAAATCCTTGTATTTTCTAATGATTGTAAATAAATTCTGACCAGGAAAGTATTTTTCATTAGTCAAGTGGGAAAAAAGATCTAGAGAATGTAGTTATTATGCTATTCAGACAAATACAATCCATTCTTAGAGTCCTATACAGTAAATCCCTTATGGTTAATAAGATGTTAATTTTTATCTGACTCCACAAATATAGTTACTAGTACTTTGTAATTAAATATTGTTTGAAGCATGTGGAGAAAGTATTGGAAAAAGTGTATTTTCATTTGAAGTTTCTCATCTTCTCTTAATAGCTCAGTGACTTCTTATGAAGGCTATAGGCTGGGACTTGTAGATTTTATGACTTATTTTTAACCTCCCATAGTAGCAAAGATAATGTTTTTGTGTTTATTCTCCCTCATCTCTGTCCTTTAAGAATATAAGGTTAGGGGCTTCCTTGGTGGCGCAGTGGTTGAGAGTCCGCCTGCCGATTCCGGGGACACGGGTTCGTGCCCCGGTCCGGGAAGATCCCACGTGCCGCGGAGCGGCTGGGGCCGCGGGCCCG
>NW_006771828.1:429140-497572 GCF_000442215.2 Lipotes vexillifer
GGGCCGGGACCCCCAAAAAAAAAAAAAAAAAAAAAAAGATCACTCCTACAATTTATGCTGATTGCGTAAAAACCTCTTAATTTTAATACCAAGAGGGAAGCACGGTAATGTAAAGACCTTTATGAAAGTTTGTATTGAGGTCAAAGTCTCAGATCTGGGCATTCTTCCACAGCTGGTCAGTATAAGGAGCCCCGCTTTTGATCCTCCACCACTTCCTCTATAGTTTTAGAGCATTTCCTTCTACTTTACGATTGAACTGAGGGCTGCTATACATAGAGAATATCAGAGAGCTGTTGGAAACTAAATTTTAGATTTTCCTTAACATTGAAATAAATTACAGGTTCAAAAGAGTCTAAAATATGTGAATTACAAGGCTTCAGAGACACTCCAGATTATATCTAGAACTCTCAGTGGGCTAGTGTAAGGAGGACTCCAGAGGCAGTAAGTGTCCTGGGCTCCTGTGGGTAATTTGGAATGACTTTATTTTGGCTCTCTATGACTTTTACTTAGTCATATTCTGTAAAAATTGTTTTTAGATTGAACATTTTGTTAATTTGGCATACCTCTGCTCTCACCTGTCCATGAATATTTAGGTGACTTTCATTAATGTGAAGAAAAGTAGACAATGAGAAATAAAGGATTAACTACACTTATATTTCACTAAACTTTGAGCTCTTCAAATGTAGGTTAATATTAATTTCTGTGGATGAACTTCTCATTTACAGTCTTGAACTAGGTACAATGTGTATAAAATGGAGGGAAGATAGGAAATATCCCATTGAGAATTTCTAGCCCAATATAATACCTATGAATGACTTTGGCAAGTAAGTCTCAACAGTATTTTTCTTAATGGGAGTATCACTGAATAAGCAAAGGGTAGAATTTCTTATAGGAAATTACACTCCATTCAAAAATATTCAAGCATGGATATCTTAGACACTGCAAGCTGTCATTTTATCTCTCTGGTAACAGACCAGTAATCCAATATGGTGTCTTTTATAATAGAAACTTTGGCAAGATGCAGAGAAATTATTCTGTGTCACGTTAAGTGTTTGTGCTTGTGTGATATAAACAAAAAACATAGTCTGTGAGAGTAGATATATTTTGTATTATTTTTAAAATACAAAGTTTTTTCTTCAAAAATTACAGTCTAGGCAAGCAAAATCATTTTTGGCCTCGAAGGCAGAATATCAATTTCTGAAAGGGAAATATAGTAATTACAAGGATTTTCATCCATTATAAACTTAGACTAAGAAAAAATAATTTTTCTTTAAACATAAATTTATTTCAATGTATTATTTTAAGACTATGTTTATTAAAACATTATTAATATTAATAACATTATTTTGTTTTATTATTTTTGTCACAGAAGAAACCTTTCATGGAATATAAAATATTTTCAATATTTGAGTTACATTTTTAATATTTTAAAATAATTATATTTAGTTTTATTTATGAAGTATTAAAGAATCATATCAAAATGTTTCATTTGCTGGATCACTCACTCCATTCATTTAACAAATAGTTATAGACTGCCCTGTTGGCACTGTACTTAGGCTTTGTGGGTGGTACAAAGATAGATTAAATGTTGTCTTTGCCTTCAAAGAGCTTGCAATCTCATGATGAAATGTGACAGGTACCTATATGACTATAATCCTAAGTAGAAAGTGAGGAAAAAGGTGTTCTCATTATTTTTTGCTTTGTAACAAACCACTGCAAAACTTATTGGCTTAAAACAACAATTTATTATTTCTCATGATTTTCTGAGTTAGAAAAAGGCACAGGGTTTATTCACATGGTTCTGCTTCATGAGATGCTCACTCAGGTCACTGAGCTGCATTAATCTTGCAGTCAGGCTGAACTGGAAGATCCAAGAAGTTATTACTGATGATGTCAGAAGGAATGGCAAAGTAAGAAGCCCAGAAAATGTACCCATCCATAAAAACAGTAAGAACACAGGATAAATGGTCAATATCAATATTTCAGAACTCTGGAAATTAACCAAGGGCTTGCAACAATTAATGGGTGTTTATTCAAGAAAAAGACTGACTCTTGGTAAGAATAGCTAGCTTTGTGGCATTTTAAACTTGTCCTATTCACATCCCTCTCTCTCCCACAATGGTTGACTTGAAAACCAACAGCTCTATAATCACAAGTGCAAACTAGCTGCCTAGCAGCCACTGAAGGGAGGAGAATGGGTTTAGAGGTCAACAAAAAGTCTATTTCTAGAAAGTTGTCATTATTTTACCTGACTGGTAGTTCCTTGGAAACCCCAACCCACAGGGCTTGTCTTTATTTGACCTGACTCAGCTCACTCAATAAGTACAGCCTTTTTCCCCTGGCATTTGTTGAAAATAATCAATAGTAATTGTTTAACATTGCAGCTACCCAAGACAGCAATTACAATTGGGACAAATGAGAAGATGACCAAAAACATTTAAAAGGAAAAGCTGGGGGGGGAGATGTCCATAGAAAGCATTAGAAACCTCCAGCATATTTGTGCAATCTACACCTATATGTAGGCACAGGGATTTGTGGAAACCCAGGAAACCTCCAAAAAGGCCCTACACTCATTGCCCTGAAACTCTGCACAAGCAAAAAGAGGCCAAGGAGAGTTGTAAACTGCCTGCCTGAGCATTGAAGCCATTCTCCAACATGCACATAGTGTCTCAGCAGAGGCGTGGATGCTTACAGGTCAAAGGCACTTAACTGTTCAACCATTAGCTGACCACTAAACTAACTGAGCAGAGACTCCAGTGGTCACACATGACAAAGAAAGCACACTTTACAAAATTAGTTCAGGAAAGTGACTGAGAAAACAGACAATGGCAGCAACAATTATGATAAAAATAACAAACAGCAACAATAGCAAACCACTGATGGATGGAGAATAATCTGATTCCCAGAGTTGCCACAGTATATTATTGTATGTCTGTATGTCTTCTTTGGAGAAATGTCTATTTAGGTCTTCTGCCCATTTTTGGATTGGGTTATTTGTTTTTTTAATGTTGAACTGCATGAGCTGTTTATATATTTTGGAGATTAATCCTTTGTCCGTTGGTTTGTTTGCAAATATTTTCTCCAATTCTGAGCGTTGTCTTTTTGTCTTGTTTATGGTTTCCTTTGCTGTGCAAAAGCTTTTAAGTTTCATTAGGTCCCATTTGTTTACTTTTGTTTTTCTTTCTGTTTCTCTAGGAGGTGGGTCAAAAAGGATCTTCCTGTGATTTATGTCATAGAGTGTTCTGCCTACGTTTTCCTCTAAGAGTTTGATAGTGTCTGGCCTTACATTTAGGTCATTAATCCATTTTGTGTTTATTTTTGTGTATTGTGTTAGGGAGTGTTCTAATTTCATTCTTTTACATGTAGCTGTCCAGTTTGATTGCCAACAAACACATGAAAGGATGCTCAACATCACTAATCATTAGAGAAATGCAATCAAAACGACAAAGAGGTATCACCTCACACCGGTCAGAATGGCCATCATCAAAAAATCTACAAACAATAAATGCTGGAGAGGGTGTGGAGAAAAGGGAACCCTCTTGCACTGTTGATGGGAAAGTAAACTGACACAGCCACTATGGAGAATAGTATGGAGGTTCCTTAAAAAACTAAAAGTAGAACTACCATATGACCCAGCAATCCCACTACTGGGCATATACCCTGAGAAAACCATAATTCAAAAAGAGTCATGTACCACAATGTTCATTGCAGCTCTATTTACAATAGCCAGGACATGGAAACAACCTAAGTGTCCATTGACAGATGAATGGATAAAGAAGATGTGGCACACATGACTAATGGAATATTAGGCATAAAAAGAAACGAAATTGAGTTATTTGTAGTGAGGTGGATGGACCTAGAGAGTCACTCTCATACAGAGTGAAGTAAGTCAGAAAGAGAAAAACAAACACCGTATGCTAACACACATATATATATGGAATTCAAAAAAAAAAAAAAGAAAATTGTCAGAAGAACCTAGGGGCAAGACGGGAATAAAGATGCGGACCTAGTAGAGAATGGACTTGAGGATATGGGGAGGGGGAAGGGTAAGCTGTGACAAAGTGAGAGAGTGGCATGGACATATATATACTACCAAATGTAAAATAGATAGCTAGTGGGAAGCAGCTGCATAGCACAGGGAGATCAGCTAGGTGGTTTGTGACCACCTAGAGGGGTGGGATAGGGAGTGTGGGAGGGAGGGAGATGCAAGAGGGAAGAGATATGGGAACATATGTATATGTATAACTGATTCACTTTGTTATAAAGCAGAAACTAACACACCATTGGAAAGCAATTATACTCCAATAAAGATATAAAAAAAAAAAAGAAAAGAAAATGTATTTGAAGAAATTATGGCTGAAAACTTCCCAAACCTAAAAAAGGAAATAGATATTCAGATACAGAAAACACAGAGGATCCCAAACAAGATAAATCCAAACAGACTTTCACCAAGACATATTATGATAAAAATGGCAAAAGTTAAAGAGAGGATTCTAAAGGCAGCAAGAGAAAAACAAAGAGTTAATTACAGGGGAACCCCTCATAAGGCTATCAGCTGATTTCTCTACAAAAATGATGCAGGCCAGAAGGGAGTGGCAAGGTATATTCAAAGTCCTGAAAGGGAAAAATCTGCAACCTAGGATACTACCCAGCAAGATTATCATTTAGAATAGAAGGAGAGATAAAGAATTTCTCAGAAAAGCAAAAACTAAAAGAATACAGCAATACTAAACCTATCCTAAAGGAAATATTGAAAGGTCTTCTCTAAATAGAAAAGAAGTAAGAATCTATAGGAAAGAGAAAATCACAATTGGAAACTAAATCACTTAAATAAGCCAGTACACAGATTAAAAAAAAAAGAAAAACAAAAATTTATGGAAAAGTGATGATAACTACAGGGAACATCAGAAAGGTGAACATGTAGATGCAAAAGAGGATATCAAAATCATAAAGTGTGGGGGAGGAGAGTAAAAAAATGTCGATTTTTTTTTCTAGAATGTGTTTGAGCCTATACGACTACCACTCTAAAGAAAGTAGATATAGGAAGGGGTTGACATATGTGAAAAACAGGGCAACTGCAAATCAAAAACATACAATAGAGTCACAAAAAACAAAAATAAGAGAACATAAGCATAATACAAAAGAAAATCATCAAACCACAAAAGGAAAAACAAAAAGAAAAAGAAAAGGACAAAGAAGAAATATAAAATCAATGGCAAAACAAGGTTTAAAATGGAAATAAATGCATATCTATCAATAATTACCTTAAATGTCAATGGACTAAATGTTCCAATCAAAAGACACAGAGTGGCAGATTGGATAAAAAAACAAAAGCCTACACGAGACCCACTTAGGGCAAAGGCTACATATAGGTTAAAAGTGAGGGAATGGAAAAAGATATTTCACGCAAGTGGAAATGACGAGAAATGGGGGTTGCAATACTCATAGCAGGCAAAACAGACTTTAAAACAAAGGCTATAAAGAAAGATAAAGAAGAACACTATATACTGCTAAAAGGATCAATACAAGGAGAGGATATTACACTTGTCAACATATATGCACCCAATATAGAAGCACCCAGATACATAAAACAAATACTAAGACATAAAGGGAGAAATTGACAGGAACACAATAAAGTAGAAGACTTTAACACCACTCTCACATCAATGGACAGATCTTCAAGACAGAAAATCAATAAGGCAACAAAGATCCTAAATGATACAATAGAATAGTTAGACTTAATTGATATCTTCAGGACATTACATCCAAAAAAAGCAGAATACACATTCTTTTCAAGTACACATGAAACATTCTCTAGGACTGACCATATACTAGGGCACAAAAGAAGCCTGAACAAATTTAAGAGTATAGAAATTATTTCAAGCATCTTTTCTGACCACAATGGCATGACAAGAAATCAACCACAGAAAAAGAAACAAGAAAAAAAACAATTACATGGAGACTAAACAATATGCTATTAAAAAACCAACGGGTCAGTGATGAAATCAAAGAAGAAATTAAAATATACCTTGAGGCAAATGACAATGAAAACACAACCATATAAATTCTATGGCAAAAGCAGTTCTTAGAGGGAATTTCATAGTGATATAGGCCTTCTTTAAGAAACAAGACAAATCTCACATAAACAACCTAAACTACCACTTAAAAAAATCAGAAAAAGGAAAACAAACAAAACCTAAAGTCTGCAGAAGGAAGGACGTAATAAAGATGAGAGAGGAAATAAATAGAGATTTAAAAATTAGGAAAAGTCAGTAAAACCAAGAGCTCGTTCTTTGAAAGCTTAAGTAAAATTGACAGATCTCTGGCCAGGCTCACCAAGAAAAAAGAGACAAGACCCAAATAAACAAAATAAGAAATGAAAGAGGAGAAATCACAACTGATACCACGGAAATACAAAAAACCATAAGGGAATACTATGAACAATTCTATGCCAACAAATTTGACAACCTAGAAGAAATGGAAAACTTTCTAGAAACATACAGCTCACCAAAACTGAATCAAGAAGAAATAGATAACTTGAACAGACAGATCACTAGAAATGAAATAGTATCTGTAATAAAAAAAACTCCCTACAAACAAAAGTCCAGCACCCGATGGCTTCACTGGGGAATTCTACCAAACATACAAAGGAGAACTTATACTCATCCTTCTCAAACTCTTCCGAAAGACTGAAGAGGAAGGAACACTCCCAAAGACATTTCTATGGAGCCACCATCACCCTGATACCAAAACCAGACAAAAACACTACCAAAAATGAAAATTACAGGCCAATATCTTTGATGATTATAGACTGAAAAATTCTCAACAAAATATTAGCAAACTGAATGCAACAACACATAAAAAAGTTCATACACCATGACCAAGGGTCATGACCAAGGATTTACCCAAGGGTCACAAGGATGGTTCAATATACGCAAATCAGTCAGTGGGATACACCACATCAACAAATGAGAGGATGAAAAACACAAGATCATCTCAGTAGATGCAGAAAAAGCATTTGATAAAATTCAACATCCATTCATGCTAAAAATCGCTATGAAAGTGAATATAGACGTAACATATCTCAGCATAATAAAAGCTATTTACAATAAACCCACAGCCAATATAATACTCAATGGTGAAAAGCTGAAAGCCTTCCTGATAAAATCTGGAACAAGACAAGGATGCCCACTCTCACTATTTCTCTTCAGCATAGTATTGGAAGTCCTAGCCACAGCAATCAGACAAGAAAAAGAAATAAAAGGTATTCAAATTGGTAGGGAAGAGGTAAAATTGTCACTATATGCAGATGATATAATAATATATATATAGAAAACCCTAAAGATTCCACACAAAAACTGGTATTAGAACTGGTAAATGAATTCAGCAAGGTAGCAAGATACAAGATTAACATACAGAATTTGGTTGCATTTCTTTACACTAACAATGAAATATAAGAAAGGGAAAGTAAAAAAGCATTACCTTTTAAAATCGCACCCCCCAAAATAAAATACTTAGAAATAAACCTCACCAAGGAGGTGAAAGACTTATATGCTGAGAACTACAAAACATTAATAAAGGAAATTACAGATGACTCAAAGAAATGGAAAGATATCCCATGCTCTTGGACTGGAAGAATTAATATTGTTAAAATGGCCATACTATCCAAAGCAATCTACAGATTTAGTGCAATCCCTATTAAATTACCCATGACATGTTTCACAGAAATAGAAAAATTATCCTAAAATTTATATGGAACCATAAAAGACCCAGAATTACCAAAGCAATCCTGAAGAAAAAGAACAAAGCAGGAGGCATAACCTTCCTAGACTTCAGACAATACTACAAGCCTACAGTAATCAAAACAGCATGGTACAGGCACAAAAACAGACATATAGATCAATGGGACAGAATAGAGAGTACAGAAATAAACCCATACACCTACTGTCAATTAATCTTCAACAAAGAAGGCACAAATATACAATGAAGAAAAGAAAGTCTCTTCAGCAAGTGGTGTTGGAAAGCTGGACAGCCACATGTAAATCAATGAAGTGAGGACACACCCTCACACTATACACAAAAATAAACTCAAAATGGCTTAAAGGCCTAAATATAAGACAAGACACCATAAAACTCCTAGAAAAGAACATAGGTAAAACATTCTCTGACATAAATCATACCAATGTTTTCTTAGGTCAGTCTCCAAAGGCAATGG
Organism: Lipotes vexillifer; assembly: GCF_000442215.2. Taxonomy (NCBI): domain Eukaryota; kingdom Metazoa; phylum Chordata; class Mammalia; order Artiodactyla; family Lipotidae; genus Lipotes; species Lipotes vexillifer. The sequence continues at coordinate 437,356 of NW_006771828.1, forward strand.
AAATAAAAGCAAAAATAAACAAATGGGACCTAATCAAACTTATAAGCTTTTGAACAGCAAAGGAAACCATAAACAAAATGCAAAGACAACCTACAGACTGGGAGAAATTATTTGCAAATGATGCAACTGTCAAGGGCTTAATTTCTAAAATATACAAACAGCTCATGCAACTCAATAACAAAAAAGCAAACAACCCAATCAAAAAATGGGCAGAAGACCTAAACAGAGATTTATCCAAAGAAGATATACAGATGGCCAATAGGCACGTGAAAAGATGCTCAACATCACTAATTATTAGAGAATTGCAAATCAAAACTACAGTGAGGTACCACCCCACACCAGGCAGAATGGCCATCATTAAAAGTCTACAAGTAACAAATGCTGGAGAGGGGGTGGAGAAAAGGGAACCCTCTTACACTATTGGTGGGAATGTAAATTGATGTAGCCACTATGGAAAACAGTATGGAGGTTCCTCAAAAAACTAAAAATAGAGTTGCAACATAATCCAACAATCCCACCCAGCCAAAACTATAATTCAAAAAGGATACATGCATCCCTATGTTCACAGCAGTACTATTTACAATAGCCAAGACATAGAAACAACCTAAATGTTCATCAACAGATGAATGGCTAAAGAAGATGTGGTATATATATATGTACAATGGAATATTACTGAGCCATCAAACAATGAAATAATGCCATTTGCAGCAACATGGATGGACCTAGAGATTATCATACTAATTGAAGTCAGAAAGAGAAAGACAAATACCATATGATATCACTTATATGTGGAATCTAAAATATGACACAAATCAATATATCTATGAAATATAAATAGACTCACAGATATAGAGAACAGATTTGTGGTTGCCAAGGGGAATGGGCGGTAGGGGAGGGAAGGATTGGGAGACTGGGACTAGCAGATGCAAACTATTATATATAGGATGGATAAACAACAAGGTCCTATTGTATAGCACAGGGAACTACATTCAATATCAAATATTGATATCAAATTTTGATATCAAATTTTGATATCAAAATCAAAACCATAATGGAAAAGACTATGAAAAAGAATATATACATATATATACACACACACTTATGTATAACTGAATAACTTTGCTGTATAGAAGAAATTAACATATTGTAAATCAAGTATACTTCAATAAAATTAAAAAAATAAAGATGGCAATGGAAAAAAATGTTACAAGGCTAAGCACAACATGGGGAATATAACCAATACTTTATACTAACTATAAAAGTATAACCTTTGAAAATTGTGAATCACTATATTGTACACCTGTAACATATAACATTGTACATCAACTATACTTCAATTTAAAGAAGTTAAATGGAGTGTCAATACATCAAGACAATAGAGCAATCACAAATATGTACCCAAAACAAAGCCCCCAAATTCATGAAGCAAAAACTCACAGAATTGAAGGGAGAAGTAGACAATTCAACAGTAATAGTTGGAGACTTCAGTACCCCATTTTCAAAACAGATAGAACATTAGACAGAAGATCAGTAAGGAAATAGAAGACTTGCACAAACCTACAAGCTATTTAGACCTAACAGACTGTAGAGCATTCCACCTAACAACAGCAGAATACACACTCTTCTCAACTGCATGTGGAACATTCTCCAGGGTAGGCCATATGTTATGTCATAAAGCAAGTCAACAAATTTAAAAGGACTGAAACTTTCCTGCTGTTATAGGATTTTTAAAAGCAGTCCCATTCCTAATACTAGGTTTTCCATTCATAACCTTGAGTTCTAATTTTCCTCTCCTAACTGATTTTAAGAACTGCTTAGGGCAGGAATCTTCCTTTTTCCATCTTTGTAAGCCTCTCTGGGTATTCAGCAAACATTTGTGTAGATCCAGCTTTGCTAACTAGCAGTCACTGATTTGTTTGCTTTTGCACAATGTTGGTCTGGACAGTGTTTATGAAAAATCTGAAATAGTTGCCAAAATTAAAACTCTAAACTTTTCAGATAAAAATCTGGGTATTTGGCTTGTCTTGAAAAATGGGATGAACTGGCAATCCTGGACCCACTTCCCCATATGGTAAGAGTTGGCTGGAGCTAATTAGCAGCTGCCCCTGTAGAAGGGCTGGGCTCTGCATTTCCCTTAGTCTACGTGCATGTCCTCTACATGAGAATGGGTAACAGTGCTGTTATTAACTCGCTTGCTCTATTTGTTTTTACTAAATAATTCTTAAGAGGAAAGTGAACATTTCTTACATGCACATTTCTATCCAAGACAGAAAAACTAAAGCTAGACTTAGAGGGGGCCATATGTTATTTTTCTTTTGGTTTACAGACTTCTTACATCTGAATTCAGCTCATTAATTGATTCTTTAATAATATTTATTGAGTGCCTACCTTGTGCAGGCACTGCTCTAGATGCTGGTGAATAGGATAGACAAAGAACCTTAGGAAGCTTACATTCCAGTTTCCTGGCTGGGCCCTAGAGCCATGTGGTTGTGACTCTTGGTTTATCAATGAAGACAGGATGTCTTCAGTGTTAAAACCTTCAGAAGGACCAAGGGGAGTGAGGATTTAGAAGAGGCCAGGGGATTAGGTGATTGGGAATACTTTTATTTTATTTTATTTTACTTTACATTTTATATTATTTCATTTCATTTTACATTATTTTATTTTGACTGCTCTTATCAGTTTTACCCACAGGACCTTAATAACAGATGAGCACAGAGACATCTGTCTTTGTGCTGATCAGAAGCCAATAAGAAAAACAGACATTTCCAAAGCCACTCTTCTGGGTTCTTAAACATGGTGCCAGGTCTCTCCTGTCCTCCTCACTCTGGGTGAGGTTTTTAAGTCTGGCGGCCATGCTGACCGGAGCTGACCCTACAGAGTGCCCCCTTTTATTCTTCCTGCTGTCTGGGGGGTCTCTTCACCAACCTTACTGCTTACCAGTGACATCCCTGGTGTGTCTGTTGGAACAGGAGGTGGGCAGGGAGCTGAAGGCTGACCCAAGGGTTCCAGCCACCCACTGACACCCAATAGTCACTACGTGGCTAAGGTGACCAACACCGTTAAGTAGGCGTGAACAAGGCTACCAGGGCGGCAGTGACACACCGGAACTTCACGGCACCACCAGCAAATCACAGGGTACGCGGGACTGAATACCCCTAATGGCTTTCCATATTGGAAAGAATTCTGCATCGGAAGTCACAGGACCTGGCCCGCAGCCCAACTCACTCGCCATTAGCCATCTGGGTGATGGTGTCCCTGGGTGAGGAGTGAAGGGCCAGATGCAGAGGCCTCTGGATTCCAGCAGCACTGGTTCTGGGGACATACTCCCCCTGGGATGGCATGGAGGCGGGAGGGGCCATGCGGGAGCACAGGTGGGGGAGGACGAGCTCGGAGACAGTGGCTCAGGACACAGTCCTCTGGGGCTGGACACCGAAGACAGTAGCCCGGGACACAGTCCTCTGGGGCTGGACACTGGGGGCAGTGGCCCGGGACACAGTCCTCTGGGGCTGAACTCCGGGGACAGTGGCCCGGGGCACAGTCCTCAGGGGCTGGACCCTGTGTCCCACTCGCGGATGGCCCGGCCTGGCCCGGAGGTGTGGCGGGAGGAGACGGGCCTGGGTTTGGCCCCAGGAGATCCTGCAGGGCGACCACAGGCACCGTCCCTTGGACAGGATGCCGGCCCCGCTGAGGCCTGTCCCCTGCGAGCGTGGTCTCCGCCCCCGTCAGCTCGGGCAGCCCCGCACGTCCACGCCTGTCTGCCGCCCGGGCTCAGCGCCCCCTCCTCGTTTGGCGCAGAGCCTCCGAAAGGGCCTCCCCAAGACTCACCAGCTCGGCCTTCGGACCGGCCTCCAGCTGCCCCGTCTCCTCCGGCCTCTTCTGTGACCCAGTTACATCCTCCTGCAGAATTCAGTTCACTGTAGCCACCGTGCCGCCTGGTGGGTCACTCGAGCCCTCCGTCCAGGCAATGATGACCACGGCCTGGCCCATAGTGGCTTCCACTCGCCTTCTTCAAGAGGTACCCAAGGGGCCCTTCCCGTCACCAAGTTTCGGCCTAAAATCTGCGTTGGAACCCATATGACGGTTTTCCTCCAAGTGGTCCAAAGGGGTTCTGAACTCGGGGACTTGTCTCGGCGCAGGCGCGCTCTGAGAGCCCCTAGTGTCGTGGGTTTTCTCCCTCGGGATGAGATTCAGGCGCGTGAAGGGCGGAAACCGAAAGATAGGGAGGCCGTCTTTTTAGGGCGAGGGTGAAGAGTGACCATCGGTACTTCAACATTCCAGATGCTCCAGAAATGACGGACCTTGCAGTGCTTGGAGGAGGGGGAGGGGGAATTCCTGAAGTTTAAAAAGGGGTTATCTTTTCATTATTTCATTATTTTCCAACATCCTAATTAAAAGCAAAAGCCAAAAAAAAAAAAAAAAAACTGACAAGCTTCCACAGCAGGGATATTGCCTGAATTCCGAAGGACACATTTTCTGATCTGCTCGCCACCCCCAGTACAAATCCCGGAGTTATTCATTATGGGTGGAAATCCCATTTGGAGATAAGCCCGTCCGGTTCTTGTATTAACTTCTTGACTGGGTAAGCTAGGCTGTATTTGCCGTCGTGGCTGTGGCCGCTGCCTGGGCTACTCCAACATTGCCCTGTGGCAATGGGGTCCCCTCGGGCGGCAGCTGCGGTTCCCCCTCCCGCCCGCAGCTGCGCGCTCCTTCCTGGCGGGAACCGCGGCTCCCCGACCCCGCCCCAGGCCCCCTCGCCGATTGGGTGAGACCGCTCACGTGATGGCCTGCCTCGGAAAGAGGGGCGCACCATGAGCATACTCGCGAGAGCCCACGGGACTGCTTTGAGAATGCAGGACGGCTCAGGGCGGAGGGCTGTGACAGTGTGACATTCAGAGTCTTCATTTAAGAAACTTGGTGAATACCTGGAAGGGTAATATTATGCTGTATCGAGGATGGAGGGAGTTTTGTCTGTTTTACAGCAGGGGAGAGGGTGAAGAGATGCATACATTTGTAAACCGGCATCGGTGAGGGAGAGATGGGAGATGGAAATGGAGTTTTATCCTCTAAAGTGCAAAAATGACTGTAGAGTGGGAGATGAAGCCACAGAGACAGACATAATACATTCTTAGAAGACAGGAAGCAGTGGGGTCACAGGCAGCAGAGAGGAGGAAGTTAGAATCTCGGAACTGCAGGGCGGGGTGCTGCTGGCACGTGGGGTGGGGTACCTCCCCGGACACGGGAGAGGCTCATCCCGGGGAGGGACCAGCCAGCCTCTGTGGAGGCTGGAGAGGGGTGTGTGTGTGTGTGTGTGTGTGTGTGTGTGTGTGTGTGTGTGTGTGTGTGTGATGAAAATGAGGCCCCAGGTTGCCTCCTCTTTCTTCATCCAGCCAGACAAGAGCTGAGAGCCAGAAAGCCTCCGGACTGGGGGTAAGCAGGTTAGTGAAGAATGTAAAACTAGAGTTTATATATATTTAGAGGCAGACCTCCTTTTATTGTGTTTCACTTTATTGCACTTCATAGATACTGGATTTTTTACAAATTGAAGGTTTGTGGCAACCCTGGGTTGTCAGATGGTGGCTAGCATATTTCTTTTTAGCAGTAAAGCATTTTAAAAATTAAGGTATGTACGTTTTTAGATATAATGCTGTTGCACATGGAATAGAGTACAGCATAGTGTAAACACAACTTTTACATACACGGGAAAACCAAAAAGTCGTGTGACTCACTTTTTTTTTTTGCTGTATGCGGGCCTCTCACTGTGGTGGCCTCTCCCGTTGCGGAGCACAGGCTCCGGACGCACAGGCTCAGCGACCATGGCTCACGGGCCCAGCCGCTCTGCAGCATGTGGGATCTTCCCAGACCGGGGCACGAACCCATGTCCCCTGCATTGGCAGGCGGGCTCTCAACCACTGCGCCACCAGGGAAGCCCGTGACTCACTTTATTATGATATTCACTTTATTGCAGTGAGCTGGCCCCAAACCTGCAATATCCCTGAGGTATGCTTATGTACATACACCTACATTTATACGGTATATACGTGAGTGTGTGTGTGTGTGCGTGCGCGTGCGTGTGCGCGCGTGTGAGTTTAACCAACTAAGAACTTTAGGCCAGCATAGCTTTTTTTTTTTATATTTGTTCCTGATTTCCCTACCACTTGTGACTTCTGCTCTAACACAAAGTGTAAAACCAAAGTTTCAGAATTCTCCATGAGTTTGGTTGTCAGTTTCAGTGGACCTTGGTGTGATATTCCCAGTGAGTAGTTAACCATCTCAATGTATGATGTTTTATTTATATAAACAAGTTCTGGCTATGTTAGTCCTTAAGAGAATTCTTACCTACTACTCCTCATGATTTTTTAAAAGAAAAGCAGGATTCCTGCCTTGCAGAGTTTTTACATACAATGCAGATACCTTAAAAGTCAACTTGAGGAATGTATCTCTCCGTGTTTTCCAATGAAAGTCTAAATATGATTTATGTTCATGGTGAATTTTTCTCCCCAAGTTTCTTCATGGATCCAGTGAGACCAGTATTTTGAAACAAGGTTGAGGCAGAAGCATATTTGGACTGTCTTTAGGCTTCTCTTTGCTACCTAGAAATAATTTACTTATTTTCTGTAAGAATAAAAAATAAGCTAAAATGTCTTTATTATATTTAGTTTCAGTCCTAAATTGATACCTACTAGGAAATCAGAATTAGGAGTTCATTTTGCAAGGGTTTAATATGACAAAAGTTCTTTGGAAGTATACATTTAATTGCTAGCAGTGTTCTTTGAAATGCTCTGTACTTCTGTCTACCGATAAAGCCTAGGGGTACTATTTATTTCCTTTATAAATGTCTACTGTTTGCCAGATGCAGTGAATTCTGAGATTCTGTTGGAACATCTCGTTCAGTAAATGAATATCGCCCCATAGTACTATAGTCTAGTCACTTGCTTTTACACACCTCAAGCTTTAACAACACCTTCCCGGGAAATTTTTTAAAAGGGAAAGAACAAGGATACAAAATCCATAGGTAAAAGTAGACGTGGATGCGTCCATGTATGCATTTGGTAGAATGCTGTAAACATGCATAATGAATTCTAAATTCATTGAGAAAATGTGACTAAGATGTTGTGTTGCAGAGACCTTCATGCCGAGATTTTGTGTCCTTGCCTTCAGTTTTCCCACGATGGTTCTTTGTTTTTCTCCCACAGTCAGGTGTTTCCCAAAGGCCTTCCTGAGGAGTTTGCCATAGCAGCCGTGTTTCGGGTACCAAGAAGCACCAAAAAGGAACGGTGGTTTCTGTGGCAGGTTTTAAACCAGCAGAATATGCCACAGGTAAGGAACCAGAGAGATGTACTGATCTGTGGCCTCTGGTGGGATTAGGCCAGGTGAATCTTGGATCTGTGGGCATAAATTTGGGAGCAGACCTCATGCACGACTATTCTGTCTTTTAGTGGAATCATCCACAGGGAAATGCAAGTATTCTCAGAGTTAGAAGGATCTTGCTGAGATCTGTAATGGGAGAGCCTGGTGGGTGAGGCAAGATTAGTTTTTCTGTTTTTTGTATTGTTTTTCTGTTTGTTTTTTTCTACTAGATTCCTATTTTTGTCTGAAGACACTCTAACTACCCTTCCTTTACAACTGCTTCTTTGACACCAAGACCACTCACTGACGACTTCTTCATTTCCTATTATTTCTGATATTATACATCATTTTAAAGCTGTTCATTGTTTTCTCTGAAAATCCTTAGTAAATTAAGAGATGAGATACAAATATTGATTCCATCAATAAAAATAATTGAACACATGCTAGATGCTAGTTAGTGACAAAGATAAGGGACTGGCAAAGCGTGATTCCTTGCCTCAGGGAGCACATAGGTCTGGGGATGCCATGTATGAGAACAGCCTATTGGAGCACGAGCACAAGGTGACAAGTGTGGTGGCTGAGGACAGCTCGGAGTTGGGTGGGGACTGTGCGATCATGGAAAGGACGGCCCCCCCAGATGGGATATGAGAAGAGCAGGGGTCTAGGAATACTTGTGGGAGATGTGGCATTTGGGCAGAAAGGAGGGGACGCAGGTGCTCCAGGGAGGGGAGGTAAACATCACAATTACTTATGGGCACCATCCATCTGTGTTTATTTCCGTACATATCCATTGAAATGTTTTTCATTTCACTGGTCTTTTAATATGTTATTATATAATCACAGTATTAAGATGGAAATATGACTTGAACAGAAAGAACATGTTCTCTATGAAAATGTATTTTCTTTGCACCATGCAAAGCATCAAAGGTTAAAGAAGTTGATCTCAGTTTCCATGCTAAGAGAACTGATTATTTCTTATTGTTTTTAAATTAGTAACATTTAATTCTTGAATCACTCATACAGAATTATATATATACTTAGATAAACACACACACACACACATACGCACATACACACACGCACACACACACACACACACACACACACACACACACACACACACACTCCTAGATGTCCTCTCAAGAAAGGAGCATATTACATTCACCAGATATCCCATATTTAAAGCATTTTTGTAGCGGTTGTTTGCTGTTCTTATATGTTAACAAATCCAACGGACACAAGTATCATCTAAAATATTTTACTGAGTACCTCAGTTCTACTAACATGCAGCTTGAGTTTTTATTCAATTGTTTTATTTTTTTTATTGGAGTATAATTGCTTTACAGTGTTGTGTTAGTTTCTGCTGTACAACAAAGTGAATCAGCTATTCATATACATATATCCCCATATCTCCTCCCTCTTGAGCCTCCCTCCCACCCTCCCTATCCCATCCCTCTAGGTGGTCACAAAGCACCGAGCTGAGCTCCCTGTGCTATGCACCTGCTTCCCACCAGCTATCTATTTTACACATCGTAGTGTATATATGTCAATGCTACTCTCTCAATTCGTCCCACCCTCCACTTCCCCCGTGTGTCCACAAGTTCATTCTCTACGTCTGCGTCTCTTTTCCTGCCCTGCAAATAGGATCATCTGTACCATTTTTCTAGATTCCATATATATGTGTTAATATTCGATATTTGTTTTTCTTTCTGACTTACTTCACTGTATATGACAGACTTTAGGTTCATCCACATCACTACAAATGACCCAATTTTGTTCCTTTTTATGGATGAGTAATATTCCATTGCATATATGTACCACATCTTCTTTATCCATTCATCTGTCGATGGGCACTTAGGTTGCTTCCATGTCCTGGCTATTGTAAATAGTGCTGCAGTGAACATCATGGTGCATGTATCTTTTTGAATTATGCTTTTCTCAGGGTATATGCCCTGTAGTGGGATTGCTGGGTCATATGGTAGCACCTTGAGTTTTGATTTGTGTGCTTTAATAATTTTTAAAACTGAATTTCAAACATTTAAAGATCATTTGCATTTTTGCAGGTTTCTATAGTAGTTGATGGTGGAAAGAAGATGGTGGAATTTATGTTCCAAGCTGTGGAGGGAGATGTGTTGAACTACGTTTTTAAAAATCGAGAACTCCGTCCTTTGTTTGATCGTCAGTGGCATAAACTTGGCTTCAGTATACAATCCCAGGCCATTTCGGTCTATACGGACTGTAACTTAGTTGCAAGCCGGCATATTGATGGAAAGGGCACTGTGGACTTCCACGGAAGGACTGTTATTGCAACCCGAGCTTCAGATGGCAGGCCTGTGGACGTGAGTTGTGAACTAGTAACATTTATAAAGTAAAATAAAGTATCTTATTAAAACCTTTTTCCTTTAATAACTGTATAAGATATTCCCTTCTCAACACTGTTTAAATTAATTTGCTATCAGATGTGTGAAGCATAGCTATGTATTTCCAACTATATATATATATATATTTTGTGTGTGTGTGTGTGTGTGTGTGTGTGATATACGGGCCTCTCACCACTGTGGCCTCTCCCGTTGTGCAGCACAGGCTCCGGACGTGCAGGCTCAGCGGCCATGGCTCATGGGCCCAGCCACTCCGCGGCATGTGGGATCTTCCCGGACCGGGGTACGAACCCGTGTCCCCTGCATTGGCAGGCGGACTCTCAACCACTGCGTCACCAGGGAAGCCCTCCAACTATATCTTTATATATATTATTTTCTGTCTATTTTCACCCATTTTTTCTAGCCTGTGAATTTAAAAGAACTAAGTTATGCCTTAAAAAATAAGGTTATTAAAATTAAATGTTAGTAAAAATTGAAAATATTATACAAAAGTAAGCTTGGTCTAAGTTCCTATGTCTTGAATAGAAAGGACTGGAAAAAGATGAAATTTAAGTTAAATGGTTCCAGATTATCTGGTGTTTTCATTCAAGAACAATAGGCTATTTATTCATCCTCAGAATCACAAGTGTTTGTATTGCAGACTATTTTTCATTAGCTTATAATGTTTTTTTAGAGTTCTGTTGGACTGAAACACAACAGTAGGTCATTTGGATGAGAACAATTGTCTAGTAAAACCCTTTCAGATGAAAAGTTTCTTTAAAAATTATATTTGATGCTCACATGGTACAGATTTATTGTTAATTTCCCAAAGGCCTATAATCTTTAAAAAGGGAGACATATCTAAATTTGATGACTTCACATTTTCTTATGGGTGCAATGATGGGAAAACCCATAAAAATAATCTGAACGCAGGACACCAACAGGAATTGTTAACACAAAGCCCTTAACAGTTCAATTTTGTTTCAAAAGTATGGTTCTGTGCACATACATGTTTGGCCAGCATATTATTTGTAAAGGCCCCTGTGGAAGGCATCGGAGATAGATGACAGATGGATAGATAGATATTATATATGTGTGTGTGTGTGTGTGTGTGTGTGTGTGTGTGTGTGTGTATATATATATATCTCCAAATATTATCTTTAAGCTCTCTTCTCTTAGACACAATGAATAAATCAGTGAGAGTGTCATAACGAGGGTTCAGTGATGATTATCAAGATACCCCAGAGCAGGAGAAGCCAGTTCTGGACATAAGACATCATGGCATCAGGGAGAGTGAGCTTGCTTGGGGATCAGACAGATGTGATTGTAAATCCTAGCTCATCCACTTAACTCTTATGATCTGCTAATTTATCTTGCTCACTCTTAATTTATCTGAGTCTCGGTATCCTAAATTATAAAATAATATTGGTAGACTCAGTTATAATTGCATAGTGTACGTGCCATAGTGCGTAGTATGTGGTCAGTTTTCTGTGTATTCATTTATTTATTTAGGGCCGTTCAACCTGTCATAAAAGAGCAGAAAACAGCAACAAAATCTACTCCTCTCTCAAAGATCTTAAAGGCTCAGTCTGTGTCAGAAAGATGGATCAAGTCTGTGTCAGTAAATGGTGGCTGCCAATAATAATCACAGTATTAATTGTAGTGACAACAGTCCTAGACAGGCCTTTCAGAAAGGTCTCTCCAGAGTCAAGGGAGGAAGTGGAGTCCAGCAGCTAAACCTCAGACGTGTGACTTCCAGCAGTGGGTGGAGCGTAGGTAGATGGGAAGTGATCTTCAGCGGATTCTAGTAACAGGAGTAGGGGTGGCGGTAGCCCTTGCTGGAGCCCTGGTGTTGACTGGAATCTGATCTCCTGCAGGACTAGCGAGGGCAAAGTGGGGAATGGCAAGAACCAAAGAACATGAGGATTAAGATATAAATTCATAACCTTTGAGGGAGAGATGACAATGAGAGAGGAGCAAGTTATTCCAAGAGTGGGGTCCTGACTCCAAGCTCCCGTCTCAGGGCTGAGTGTTGTGTCCTGTGTCTCATTAACTTTTTACTCGAGGGAACAACCTGAGGCTGAAGAATATCACTGTGAGTCCTGATGAAAAGCCACAGTGGGAAAATTACAGTCTTACAACACTTTCATAGTTTAATGTGGAATCTTAGTTCACTTAAGAAATAATATTAAAGCCATGTCACGATGATGGAGCTTTTAGAGGAGAGAGTCCCTGTTTAAGTCAAACAAACAAATAAAATACGTATTTTATTTTTTAAAGATTCTTGGTCCTACTAAAACTCTAAGTAAACTAATATTTTTATTATCTCCATACAAGCTCTGTGATTTATAAGATCTGTTGTAACGTGAAAATGTTTTGTTTATGCAGAACGTAAGTTATCAAAAAAACCTTCTAATGATTAGGTTTTATTTTACATACACTACCCGTGTGCTTTCGTGCAGAGAAATAGGTGACAAAACTGACAAAAGGATTTTTTTTTTAACAAAATAATTCTGTGTGATAGGGTCAGTGCATTCTCATTCTAAAGCACTGTGTCAGTGAAGGATTCTAAAGCAACTAATGAATTAAAAAAGCATAATTAAACTAGGCTGATTGTAGTTTCAGTGTCATGGGTACTTTATTAGGTTCTAATCCATGAAAAATTGATCATCTATCTTCAGTTAAGTAAAATAATTCATATGAAGGCCCTAGCACAGTGGATGATACATAATAGAATTTCAGTATTTATTGACTATTTAGATAACAACGTTGATGATAAATTAGTTTTAGTTAAGGAGAATATTAATTAATTGGAGTCTCTACATTCTTCATTCTACATAATGGGTATGTTACTGCCTGGTGTTTCATTAGACTAAGACAGTGTATTTAAACTTTATAAATAAAAGTTTACTTCAATAACCTTGCAAAAAGTTATAGAAGAGAAATCATTAAGTTTCATTTTATCTCAGAATTTTGCATTGGCTGCAAATCTTAGGTTGCTCATGAATCCAAAAGATGTCTGGAATTCTTAATGCTTTCTGTGAGCTCAATTGATTTTGTTCATCTCAGTGTAGAGTAATAGTTACAGCTTTTCCCCTCCTTTCTTGCTTTTTTGGTGTTGGGTTAGAGATTCAGAGCTAACCTCAGATATCTGCTTTCTATTATCATAGGATTATTATATTATTATAGTTGGGTCTTACCACAGAAAGTACTTACTGACCTCAAAGAAATACATAATCTAGCTCTGTTACATTAGGAGACAGAGAAAGATGGGGAAAGAGGAGAGCGAGAGAAAGAGAGAGAAAGGCGGGGAGAAGGGGAAGGAAAGAGGTTGTTCCTGACCTATGTTATATGTCATATCATCATAAGATTATTCATTAAATTATTAAATTTACAACCACAAACTAATTTGAAGCAGCCTCTCTGTGCATCTGTCATATTGAAATTTTGTCAATAGTCTGTACCATTTACTTCCTCTGATGTGGTTGTTTGATCTTGCACTTGAAGACATGGTTGTACTTTCCTGAAACTACTTTTAATTTCATGTCCGAATGCCAACAAATGTGGATTTGCTGAGCAAATAGAAGAATCAATGATTTTTGTAAAAATACTGTGAGTCGTGCTCAGGAGAGGCCATGTAACATAAAATTCTTAGGTATTAGACAGTATCCATGAAAAGTAGATAAAAATTAAATACCTTTCTTTTCTTCTTATCGTAGTGCATTACCTCTCTTTAATTAAATACTTCTTTTTGATGGTTTGAAACAAGGAGCAAAGATCTGCAATTGCTCTATTACTTGATTTCCTTTACATATAGATTTATCTCAACAGCCGAATCCGTTTCTGTTTCTCAAAGGGTCCATAAAATCATGAATCCTAAATTAAATGAAAACCAAAATACCTGCCAGTTATCTATTTGTATAAATATTAGCTTCCTTTTTTCTTTCCAGTTAAATTACCATTGTTCTCAAATGCCTAAATGTGATTTTCAAAAAGAAAAATACTAATGATATATCTTATTACTAATTTTTTAATAGGTTGAAATTCACCAACTTCAAATCTACTGTAACTCGAACTTCATAGCTCAAGAAACGTGTTGTGAGATATCAGACCCTAAGGTAAGCTCAGTTTTTGGTGTGTGAAGACTGTAGAAGGCCAGTTGCCTGGGCTGTAGAGTCACATTTAGGGCAGCACTGAACGTCTTCGCTTGAAGCCAGGTGAGCAAACAGTTCCAAGCAAGAGACCCCTCATGGGGCTGTCCTATCGTCTCTTGTCACAATTTTAATCCAAGTGCTTCATCTTGAACTTCAGGAAGGATATGGCCTCACTTTGGACTCCACATGAGTAAAAGAGAACTTATGCCTTTCTCACTAAACCACGCTCTGACGGTAGCATCAGCATTTTCCAGTTACAGGGGTTTTACATCTGTGATTGTACGTTATTGTCACTCACTTCCCTCTCCTAGCCGTCACCCTTCCTGGCCAGTTTTCCTTTGTGAGAGATTTTTCACCTGCATCTTCCCCTCTCCTGTTAGTGCCGTGGTCCACCTTTACCTCGTGCTCGGATCGTCGCATTATTGTGTCATCCTCCTTCCCTGTCCCCACATAGCCAGAATAAGTCTCTGCATCACTGCTTTGTAGGTTCATTTACCTTCTTCCACTAAACATCTGTTATTCAGAAACACTGATCTTCTAGATATTGTGCTAAGGAACAAGGCTGGCTGACGAGAATAAGGCACATTCCCGGTCCTCTGCTCATCTCACCCTCAAAGCCTTTGGTTACTCCCTGTTTGCAACAAATTAGAAATTCAGTTTCTTAGTCTCTCACTCTTAATATTCTCAACCTAACTGTACAACTATTACTTTCTTGTACCAACCTTCCATTAAAAAAGCCCACTAAATTCAGTACTTTCTGCATCGCTTATTGCAATGGTCATGTGTGTGTCTTATATTATTAGATATAGTTGTATTTGTTTTTAATTTATTCAACTACCTTTTAAACTCATTGAGGGGAATTACACTTTTGTACCCTTCTTTTATGATTAGTGCTTTGTTTGTAAAAGATGTCAAAACATTGTTTCTTGACTTGTTAACTGGTATTTGAAAGGGATTAATTCTGAAAAGTCTTACAGAAAGAACATATGAAAAGTAAAAGTAAAAGGTGAAAATGTTATTCTTTGGGTCAGATTTCCCAGAAGTTCTAAATTTACCATTGAAAATTGTAAGAAAATTTATCCATAGTTTAGTAGTTCAAAAATATTTTTAACTTCTATCACTCACTTTGGGTAGTAGAATAATAATGTGATCAACTGACTCAAAGCATAGCTAAGTCTGTAAAAATTATATGTTTTGCTAATGTAACTTGGTTTTATAAACCATACCTCCAACCCAGCTTATGGCTCTCATTGCAAGGAAAGCCAGCCAAATATCTTTCTATAAATATCTGAAAAGGTAACTTAGAATGCCAATCCACAGACTTGAAATACCTAGACTTCCTGGAGGCACACATTTAAATCTTGAAGGTGTGAATTCTCCAGAAGTTTTTCTTTAATTAATTCTGCTTCTTTTATGTGAGAGCTTTTAAAATACGAATTCTCCCTGATTGAAAAGTAACCACATGATGTTTTGAGGCACCTAAATATTATACGCTTGACCAATAGTCACTCCAACTTGAATTATGAGAAAACTGTTTAAGGAAATAGGTGATGGATTCGATGGAGTGGCTTGATAATTAAAAGTGGTGACATGACCCCACACATCATGAAAAAAAATTTTAAATCGTGTTTGAAAAAGATTTGGTTTTAACGAGTAGAAAAATAAGGTAGGAAATCATCTCCAACCTTGGAAAAAAATAACAAAAGACTGCTTATTTTCCTGCTGCTAAGTATTTGGGGGCAGACATCCAAGGTAGGAAATCATCTCCAACCTTGGAAAAAAATAACAAAAGACTGCTTATTTTCTTGCTGATAAGTATTTGGGGGCAGACATCACCATTCTGTTAATCGTTAACAGGAAATGGATATGTGCTGTATTTACATTTAATGGAAATATATATTTTGGAAGGTAAATAGTTATATAAAAGATACTTAAGTGCATCTGCTCTAATTTTGGCATCAACTATATTTTTTGAAAAATATTTGAACTCAGCAAATTTTAATGTACTCGCTTAAAAATCTAATTTTATCCTGTAATTTCAAATCAGACATACTTTCTGTTAATAATATTTTATAGCATATTTCAAAAGTGAAATTTATCCAGGATAATCTATAAATATACTTCTTTGCTGCTATTAATTAGGGTTTCTGTTTCTGAAGCAGTCAGATTTCATGATTACAGACCTAGACAGAGAGACTGAAGAATAAAGAGGAAGAGAGGAGAAAATCAGCAACATTTGTTGAAAATAAAGGAGAAAGATGATTAAAATTCTGAGGGTTTATTAACTAAATATGTGTCATATCGAAACCAGAGGTTTTATGAAGCAGGGGATCCTTACTTGTACATCTTTTGTTCTCTGTAGGCACTTTTTGGAAAGTGTGAGCAGTTTTATAGTGAAGCCTGAGACATGCTTTTAAAGTCTTAAAGTAGTGAATCAGTTATCCAGAGCAAAACTGTGAGCTCGGAATAGGTCTTGATTATCTAGCTGAACCCATGGGGCACAGGGCAAGAACTGGCTGGAAAATCATATCAAATCATAAGAGATAAATGGATCATTTTGGTGATAGTCTTGTGTGTGTCATTCTAATGTAATTTTTAGACTTGTGGGCTTGGAAACTTATGATGATAACTAAACAGCTAATCATTAAATCTGCAGAGAGTAAATGTGATAGAACTAGTGGTAAAGACAGGAAACTAGTCCCAGTGTTTCTGGGAGCTATTTTTCTTACCGTGTTTACTGTGCTCACAAGCATTAGAATGCTACACACTTTTTCAAAATACTATTTTGTTTGAAAAGTTATGTATGTTTACTATATAAAATTTGGAAAATACAGCCAACTTCATAGAAGAAAATAAATATCAACCATGATCTCATCACAATAAATAACCACAGACAATATTTTAATTTTGTATCCTGACAATGTTTTTCCAGACATATATAATTTGTAGTATATAAAGTAATGTGTGAACACTTCCCCCTAAAATGCAAATTCAGAGATATGAAATTGCAAATTCATGAAACTGAAAATTCAGAGTTACAAACCATGGTAAGGACTCTGGTAAATGATATTGAGAGGAAAGGGTGCATTTGTCTTCTTCAGACGGCCATCTGGATTTATTTTTTGACAGAAAAAAAGTTCATTGCTTTGTAACCAAATTTCACTTCATGTGGCCGTCCCCACATGTTCTGAACACACTGGATAAGTTATAAAAGTCATCGCTTGTCTGGTACAGTGGAGACTTTTGAATAAAGAACAATGGACTGGAATAAGATATACATACTTTGATTAAATACATACTACCTTAGAGCATAAAAAGAGTTTATTTTCTACTTTTACATGCCTTTATAATCATCTTCTTGAAGTAAACGATGTTCTAAAAGTTCAAATTACGTTCTTTTATTTTAAAATTTGTTCCCAAAACACATATACCAATGTTATTTGTATAAAGTATTTTATTGTAACAATTGTAATTCTTGTAAACGTTTGATATTACTGTACTTGTCGTAAAGTCACCTATAATAGCTTTTGAATTTCTCACCAAAACCAACAATTTAATGCATTTCTAGTGTGTTGTCAGTCTAATAAAAACGTAGGGGTCTAGTGAAAGGGCAAAGTCATTATGGACTTTCACAGGTTGGTGTCAACCCTTGGTTATTAGAAGGAAGTTCTTGTAAGAAACTCCAGTCATGTCTAGTTTGGTGAGAGTCAGTACTGGGAATGTCACCATGTTTGGAATTGACCCCATATCCTAAAGCCTCTTTCTGGATTTTAGTGCCCAGAGCAGCATAGCTTTGGAAGTACTGCAGCATCATTCGTACCCGCTCATGCCAGTAGAATGTCTGCCTTTCTGCCAGCAAAGCAGGAACTTACAGACCAGTGCCAGTGCATTCCAGACAAGGTATGCTCCCTTTCACCTATGCCCACGGAAAAGCCACGCCACACAGTGAGCCAGGCCTTGCGGGTGTGGCCCTGGCCTTTCCCTTTAGTGCTGGTTGAATCAGGTGCCTGAGCCTCTCAGTCGCTGGGTGGGTTAAGAGAACGGGGTTGGGGATAGGATCTCCTGGATTTTGATCTGGCGAGTTCTGAGGCCATCTGACCTTCTTTCCTGGGTAGGAAGTAGAAGAAAATAAAGGGAGGAACCACCTGTACAACAGCTAAGTACAAGGGCATAACACATGCCAGGAATAGGCTTCAATTCTGCGAATTCACAGATGAAGGAAACACAGTGCCTGCCCTTCAACGCATACCCAAAGATACTCTACGTAGTGTGGAGACCGTGTCTGTCCAGTATCCCAAATACCCACCCAGCTCTCCTTTCTGCAGTGAGTTGTACAGGAAGTGCAGAGGAGCTCTGTTATTGCCCAAAGAATTTGCTTTGCTTGCCCCTTCCTGATCAGGAAGCCTGGGCCCGTTGGGCTACACAGACGTCTTTTGTGGATGTTAGTGGCACTCAGAGGCCTGAGTGATCTCTGGACGGCTTTCCTCTACACCAGTACAAAGGGAAGGGAAACTTGCCCCAGCTTCTAGAGCAGAAGGTCCCCGGCACCATGACTTGACGCATTCTTAGGCTTAGAGCATCCTGCACCACTTCCCTTCCTGGCTGGAGTAGTGGGGAGGAGGGTGAGGTGGGAGTTTAGAGGAAGCTTACATTTTCTCAAGTGAATAGCCCTGCACAGGAAGCTCCGGGTGAAAGGCAAGTACGAGGTGCAGGGTGCGTGGAGAGGAGCGCATGTTCCAGCCCATGGAAGGTCTCCGGGAGGAGATGATGCTGGCAGGCATTTAGAATAGGGGGTAGTGAGCCTTATGATGAGGGGAGAAGGGCCTCCCAGGGGAGGGACCTGCATCAGCTCCCAGGAAAGCAAAGCTTTGTCTTACTGTCGTCAGCTTCTTATTTATAGACTATGTGTTTTTAGTTCAATGTGACAGAATATTTGATAACACAAAATTCATTTCTGCTCAGGGAGAAGCAGGATTACTGGGAGTTCCAGGCTCACCTGGACAGAAGGGGGACAAAGGAGAGCAGGTAAGACACCAGCCAATGCTGTCGGGACAAAAGAGGATTCGTCCAAAAGTGACTTCACAGTTGTGTCCACCTCATTTTCCTGTGTCCCATACAAATGCACATTTCTGTGAAAGGCTATCGAGGGCTGTATTTAAGTGCTGATCACTGAAATAAGGAAGACTATATTAGCATGTCAGTCTGCTTTTGCATTCTGACTGGAAGGCTGGCCTAAAATGTACCTGTAAACCACAAGCAAAACTGTGAAGCAAGAAAGTGTCTTTTAGTTGGGCTCTAGCCTTCCTTAGCATTTTCTTCCCCAGATATGTGACGAACTCCTGTTTCTCTGTCTGCTGATAGGTCTCCACTGAAGATTCTTCCCCACCCTTTATTCATAGAGCTCACCTTTGTTGAGCACCTGCTCTGCATAAGGCCTAGTGCTGGGTGTTAGAGTGGATAGAAGGAATAAGCTATGTTCCAGGATTTTACATCTGGAAGGAGATAGAATACCTTACAAGGCCACACCAGTTAGGTGCTGTAGGAGGGTTGCAGGGGCCCTGAGGTAACAGTCTTGGGGAGACTGGGGAGAGAGTTTGCTGGAGAAGATGGTGGGTGAGCTGGACCTGTGCAGATCTGAGTCTAGCCAGGATCCATGCTTTTCCTTTCTCCCTGTCCTTCTCAAAATGGAACTGTCTATTCCCCACTTTTGAGTCATGTCTTTTTATTAACCATTTTTTAAATTGAAGTATAGTTAATTTACAATGTATTGTTAGCTTCAGGAGTACAGCAAAGTTATTCAGATATATATATATATATATATAAAACTGTATCTATATATATAAGTATATTCTTTTTCAGAGTCTCTTCAATTATAGATTATTACAAGACATTGAGTATAGTTCCCTGTGCTATACAGTAGGTCCTTGTTGGCTGTCTGTTTTATATGTAGTAGTGTGCATATGTTAATCCCAAACTCCTAATTTGTCTCCCCCTCCATCTCCCTCTGGTAACCATAAGTTTGTTTTCTATGAGTCATGTCTTTTGTTAGCTAACTAGGTAGATTAATTCCTGCTAAGATTAGGAGTTGATTATTTTCTTACTATCTTTCCAAGGTAGAACAGATTTAAATTCTTTTCATGCCTTAACTTGGAAGTCCATGGTTCTAACTTATTTATATAATCTACATGGACTCCTTATTTTGAAAGGTAAGAGACTGAAGTTTGTGAAATGACTGATCCCTCAAAGTTGCACAGCAAGCTTCAGCCAAGCCATCCTCGGCCTCAGTCTTTTGACTCCCAAAGGAGGGTCCACCATTGTACCTTCCATGGGAACTTCTGGCACCTAAGCAAGTGCTTGAGAAGAAATGTTTGGGTTTGGGAAGGGCATTTATTTTTGCCCTTGAGATCACACTTGTTTATTTTTGCTTTTGTTACTTTGCTTTTGGAGACATATTCAAAAAAATTATCACCATGATGTATGTTGAGGGGCTTACTGCCTATGTTTTCTTCTAGGAGTTCTATGGTTTCAGATCTTACGTTCAAGTCTTTAAATCTATTTTGGGTTAATTTTTTGTATGGTATAAGATAGTGGTCAAGTTTCATTCTTCTTTGCATGTGGCTCTGCAGTTTTCTCAGCACTCACTATTTATTTATTTAAAAAATTTTATTTATTTTTTATTGAAGTATAGTTGATTTACAGTGTTGTGTCACTTTCAGGTGTACAGCAAAGTGATTCAGTTATCTATATATATTCTTTTTCAGATTCTTTTCCCTTATAGATTATTACAAAATATTGAGTATAGTTCCATATGCTATACAGTAGGTCCTTGTTGGTTATCTGTTTTATATATAGTAGGGTGTATATATTAATCCCAAACTCTTAATTTATCACTCCCTCCTTTCCTCTTTGGTAACGTAAGTTTGTTTTCTATGTCTGTGGGTCTATTTCTGTTTTGCATATAAGTTCATTTGTATCATTCTTTTTTAGATTCCATGTATAAGCCATATCATATGATATTTGTCATTCCCTGTAGGGCTTACTTCATTTTGTATGATAATCTCTAGGTCCATCCATGTTGCTTCAAATGGCATTATTTCATTCTTTTTTATGGGTATTATTCCATTCTTTATATGCACCACATCTTCTTTATCCATTCATCTGTCGATGGACATTTAGGTTGCTTCCATGTCTTGGCTATTGTAAATAGCCAACACTATTTATTGAAGAGGCTATCCTTTCCCAACTATATATTTGTGATTCCTTTGTCATAAATTAATTGACCATGTATGTGTGGGTTTATTTTTGGGCTCTCTGTTCTGTTCCACTGATATATGTGTCTGTTTTTATGCCAATACCACACTGTTTTAATTACTATAACTTTATAATATAGTTTGGAAAGAAGGTCCATCTATATGCTACCTATAAAATACTCACTTTATATGTAAGGACACACACAAACTGAAAGTGCAGGAATTCGAAAAGATATTCCAGTCTTTTGCAAATGGAAATCAAAAGAAAGCTGAGTAGCTATACTTATATCCGACAAAATAGACTTTAAACAAGGAATGTAATAAGAGCCAAAGGTGGGTTTTATATGATAAAGGGGTCAATCCAACAACAGGATGTAACATTTGTAAGTATTTATGCACTTAACCCAGAAGTGCCTAAATATATAAAGCAAATATTAACACTCCTAAAGGGAGAAGTAGTCAGTAATACAATAATAGTAGGAAACTTTAATACCCCACTGCATCAATGGATACATCATCCAGACAGAAAATCAATAAGGAAACACTAGCCTTAAATGACAGATGAACCAGATGAACTTAAGAGATATATACAGAACATTCCCTCTGAAAGCAATAGAATATATTCTTCTCAAATATATATGGAACATTTTCTAGAACAGATCGTATTTTAGGCCATGAAACAAGTCTTAATGAATTTAAAAAGATTGAAATTATATCAAGCATATTTTTCTGACCACAGTGGTATGAAACTAGAAATTAATTACATGAAGGAAACTGGAACATTCACAAATGTAGAGATTAAACAACATGCTACTGGGTAACCAGTGGGTGAAAGAAGAAATCAAAAAAGAAATTAAAAATTACCTTGAGACAAATGAAAATGGAGATATAACATACCAAAATTTGTGGGATGCAACAAAAGCAGTTCTAAGAGAGGAGTTCGTAGAGATAAGTGCCCATCTCAAGAAACAATTAGAGGCTCGAATAAACAACCTAAATTTACACCTTAACGAACTAGCAAAAGAAGAACAAATGAAGTCCAAAGTTAGTATAAGGAAGGAAATAAAAATTAGAGCAGAGGGGCTTCCCAGGTGGCACAGTGGTTGAGAGTCTGCCTGCCAATGCAGGGGACACGGGTTCGTGCCCCGGTCTGGGAAGATCCCACATGCCGTGGAGCGGCTGGGCCCGTGAGCCATGGCCGCTGAGCCTGTGCGTCCGGAGCCTGTGCTCTGCAACAGGAGAGGCCACAACAGTGAGAGGCCCGCGTACCGCAAAAACAAGAAAAAAATAGAGCAGAAATAAATGAAATAGAGACTAAAAATACAATGGAGAAGATCAATGAAACTAAGAGCTGGTTTTCTGAAGAGAGAAACAAATTGACAAGCCTATAGCTAGCTAGACTCACCAAGAAAAAAAGAGGACTCAAATAAACAAAAAATGAAAGAGGGCATGGTACAACTGATACCACAGAAATAAAAAAGATCATAATTATTAGAAAATTTATTGTATGCCAAATCTATAAAATATACAAAATGTATCTTATAGAGTTATAATGTATTACATAATTTCCCATTTATGATACATTTAAAAAATAATAACATTTGTTTTAATGTCCAGACTACACAAAATTCATAATGGCAAGAGATTTTAGTGGCAAGGCAATGACAGCTGGGATAAAATAAATTGATAATCTACAAAAGAAGGCAAATAATCACTATACTTCCTTTATTGTTTCAGTACATGCACCAGCATTTAATTAAACCAGCATAATCCTTGATGTGCAAATACAACTTCAGATGACCATGGCCATGAATGTGATCAGCTTTGTTTAATAAACATGGATGTATTTTTCCCTTTGAGGAATTGATGAGTATATTTCTGTTCTTATTGTACTACGTGATCCTGCAACTTTAATGGGCAGTAAATAAAGATGGCTTTCCACCTGTGTTTGAGTCTTGTATATAAGTTTCATTATTAGAGCAGGTGCACAAAATAGTGCCTGCATAGTTTGAAGATCAAAAGTCATTTTTGCTCTAAGGCATATTGAATAGTTGATTTTGTGAAATGATCAGAAGTGCAGTGTTACTAAGGCAACCAGATGTTGTTCTCAAGGTTTTTCTTTTGGTGTGTAAGACCAAGAGAGTATATTTAGGTGCTGTAGGACAGTATATTAGAAGGAGTACCACTTTGGAACCTGAATCACTTGGGATTGAATCCTGTCCACCTCTTAGTTGCTTTGAAAATGATGCTTAATAATACTGAGTCAACAGCTTATTGTGAAGAAGGAATACTTAGTACCAGGAACTGGCACATAGTAGATACTTAGCAAATGTATGTTTCCTCTACTTTTCTATCCACAGTGTAATTGTTCATGTGTTGAAGGAGAGGTAGAGGTAATCCTTTTAGATTGAGTTTAGTTTCATATGTGGTTTGATTAAAACCAAACACATCTTCATTTTGTGAAATAATTCCTTAGAATTTTCAATTGATTAAATGTTTTAGGTTATAAAAACCTTGAGTTGTTATATGCCACTTATAGTAAATATTAATAATTTAATGACAGGCATTTCTTCAAAAGATCATTCAGTGATTTAAGTATGTCATTCAAATCTGTGTCTTTTGTTCCCAATCTTATTTGACAAGACGTTTTTTAGATACAGTGTGCTAGTGTTTGAAATTTAATTTTTCTCATTCTCATTTTTCTCATTTTACTTTTGGCCCAATGAGGTAAAATGAGAAAAGTTTTGAGAATACAGTTCCCAAATCTCTTTCCAAGTTAAGTATTACTCGGTAGAATACTTCTGAAGGTCTTATGTTTTATTTTTGTTTTTTTTTTTTTGCTGTAGGCGGGCCTCTCACTGCTGTGGCCTCTCCTGTTGCGGAGCACAGGCTCTGGACGCGCAGGCTCAGCAGCCATGGCTCACGGGCCCAGCTGCTCCGCGGCACGTGGGATCTTCCCAGACCGGGGCAAGAACCCGCGTCCCCTGCACCGGCAGGTGGACTCTCAACCACTGCGCCACCAGGGAAGCCCAGGTCTTACGTTTTGAGAATCCTTACTGTCATCTGTGGCAGCTTTATAAAGAGCAAATTTTACTATATTTATGCCTGTACACTATGAGTTAGACAGCTGTTCTGAATAATCCTGTAAGTAAATCTTGTCCCACCTGGATCAAAACCCACCCATGGCTTTCTATTCCCCTCAAGATAACACTGAAGCTCTAACCACGGGCCTCAAGGCTTCCCATAATGTGTAGAGCTCTCCCTACCCCGCTACCCCTCCCTATAGTGGCTCCTACACTCTCCCCTTGTTCATGTCTGTTCCAAGGTCTTTGCACCAGGCTACATATACCTGGAATGTTCTAGATATTCACATTTCTCTTTCCTTCACATCATTTAGGCTCTCTCTCATAAATCACTTTAAAATAGAAAGGCATGGGGGCTTCCCTGGTTGGTGCAGTGGTTAAGAATCTGCCTGCCAATGCAGGGGACATGGGTTCGAGCACTTGCCGCAACTGGAGAAAGCCCTCGCACACAAAAGAAGACCCAACACAGCCAAAAAAAATTAATTAATTAATTAATTTTTAAAGAAATAGAAAGGCCTCTTCTGACATCTCTGTGTAAAAAGCATCCCTTCATTCCACCTCTATCTTCTTTCTTTTCTTAGCACTTTTATTGTCATTTGACATGTTATCATTATACCTCTGTTTATTCCCCCACTAGAATATGAGTTCCGTGAGCACCATACATAGAACAGCACATAATAGGAGCTAAAAATACGTTGAGTGAATGAACATTGTACCACAAGGAAAGTCTAAGTCATCAACTCAGCTGTTTCTAGAACCTGTGAATTCTCTGCCCCAGTTGCCCAGTGGACCTTGCCAAGCAGGGTGAAGAGTCAGTTTGCAGAGAAGGAGCTAGATAAGCTAAATCGTTAAGAACTGTTACATTATTCACTAATGTTCTACTACACTTTTTCCTTTACAAACAAAAGCATTTAAAAAAATTTACATAGTGACCTGATTAGTTTTAGCTTGATGTTACCCACTAGTTAACGATGAATCAGAAATATTTGGAGAAAAGCCACAAGTTTTGGGATGACTTAGTGTTTATTTGCCTATTTTCTTATCCACACTGTGATGCTTCATTAGTCTGATTTACTGCTTTTTTCTTCATAAAGCTTATGACCCCATCTCATGGAGAAAGATAGTTTGAGATTCAACCACTGCTCATAAACACATAGCTGTGATGAATATTCTGTATCAGGCCACCCAATCAGACCATCCTAACCATGCCCTCTGTCCAAGACTAAACTCTGGATGACATTATTTGAAATAATAATTAATACTTTTCTTTCATTTAGACTCAATTATTGTAATTTTCTGAATCTTTTAATTCCCTTTTCTTAGCAGATGTGGTTAGCAGCCTAATTGCTTAGCAACTACATTACTTTCTCAGTTCTTTAATACCCTTGCTAATACCTTCACCCACTTCAGAGTTGAAATTCCCTCAGTTTTATAAAATAGCAGCTCAATTTCAATGTTCCTGAGCCTAAGGAGGAGTATGATCTGAGGTCTATTTGGGGAATAATTTTCCAGTTTAGTTTTGTATTATTACCTTCCATATCAAGTTAATTTCCCGAAAAGTGTAGGCTTTATGAAATGATTGCTTTGTAGGTATACTTTTAGAGAAAATCAAAATAATTTAAGATGAAACGTTAACTTACTTGACTCTGTTGTCAAAAACTTTGGTATTGTTTTTTTTCTACTACCCCTACTCTCTAATCTCACTGTATGGAAGTTTCCATTTTGAGTGGTCTAGTGTGTTAACCCAGAGATTACTAGTGAATTTCCCTTTATTTTGTTTCCAATGTGACATTACTCATGTGCCCGTTCTGAAGACACACTACACCAATAAAAAATAATTGAATCAAAATATGTTCATAATTTTTTAAAAGAAGGAATATTTTCCCTTAGTAATAACCTCAAAGAAGCAAGATTTAATATTTATGGTTTTGAATTTTTGTCTATGTCAGTATGAGAAGTAAAGAATATTTCTTCATCCTTTCTAATCCAATATTGAGCATATTGGATTAATTGACAGGTTCTTTTTTGTTTTTGTAATTTTACTCCATCTGATATAATCTCATCTAATCTATAGGAACTTGAAGTTGATATTTATTTGTATGCCTTAAATCTGAAATTAACATGTAATATCAGGATAATAATGGTATTATATACTCATAGAATTCTAATGTGTTTATTAATCTCTACCAAGCATTAGTAATAGAGAAATTCATTCAGAAAGTTTACATTATTGTCCACTGTCTCAAGGATAAATTTATTAGACTGAATTTATAAAAGAGCCATAAAGGCAGATAAAGGTAGCCCATCAGCTTCACTGAGCAGATTTTTCCAGTTAAGGTGGATGAGCAAGGAAACTGACAAAAGGATTGACCCAGCTTCAGAGTGTTTTCCTGGAGGATGTAATGGAAGGTCAGGCACACTAACTATAAAAATATGGGTACCTTGGAGTGTGAAATTTCATGACTTATTTGAATTGAAAGTACCAGGTACTAGTTGAAGTAACAGCAATAGAATCATTCCTTAACCTTTGATAAGTATAAAAGAAATGAGAAAGCTGTACTGCATATGTCTGTGTGGAGAATGTCTAGTTTGAGTTTTGATTAGCACTCTGATATTTATTATTAACTTTCTGATAATTTATTAATGGTCAAAAGTATAGTTTAATGACTTGTGAATAATAGGAAAAAAGAACTTAATGGCACACACTTCGGTGCGAGCAAAAGCAACTCATCTATGACAACCTTAGCAATTAATACACCTTTGAAAAAACTCCTAGTGAGCATTTCTATATTTCAGGGTGCAGTTGGTCTTAAAGGCGAATTGGGTGCTCCTGGAATTCCTGGGGAAAAGGTATGTGGATCAGACCCTTGATTAAGCTTTGTAGCTATTTTATCAGGTTGTATCAGAGAGGAAGGGAAAATACACGGAACAACTCTGGTATTTTGGGGGGCGGGGGGCAGTCAGCAAACTGTGACCCTGCATGAGGGCTGCCAAAAAGTCCTGCTGTACGGTTTAGTAAATCAGGTTTTACTGAAACACAGCCATGCTCATGGGTTTTCATAATGGCTAAGGCTGCTTTTGTGCTACACAGCAGTGTCTGGTAATTGTGGCAGAGATTCTAAAACATTTACTGTCTGGCTCTTTGCAGAAAACACTTGCTTCAGAACATTAGTCATTATTCTAAGAGACCCAAAGCTTCTTAATTTCACTCTTTTATGTTTGGTATAGTATCTTTCTTGCAGGGGAGGGTTACTTATTGATATGTTTTATCTTTTCTCTCTTTCTTTTTAAATTGAAGTCTAGCTGATTTACAAGGTTGTGTTAGTTTCAAGTGTACAGCAAAGTGATTCAGCCATATATATATATATATATATATATATATATATAAATCTATTCTTTCTCAGATTCTTTTCCCTTATAGTTTATTACAAGATATTGAATATAGTTCCCTGTGTTACACAGTAGGCCCTTGTTGTTTACCTATTTTATTTATAGTAGTGTGTATCTGTTAATCCCAAGCTCCTAATTTATCACTCCCCCTCTTTCCCCTTTGGTAACCATAAGTCTGGTTTCTATGTCTGTGAGTCTGTTTCTGTTTTTGTAGATAAGTTCATTTGTATCATTTTTTAAGATTACACAAATAAGTGACCATATGATATAGGATCTTTTAATATGTATTTCACTGCAGACTTAAATAAACATTTAAAAATAAAGTACCACATGAAATATGATAAAAATACAAGAAATATATTTCAATCCATCAATAAAGTGATTTTCACATTATCTTCTCTAATACTGTAAAGATGATTCTAAATAATGAATCCACTCACAAAAGGTTAGCATACTTATTCAGGAAACTTAAAAAAAATTGTTATATTTGTAAATTAGACTGCAATTATCTTGTCTTATTTTTCACCTAAATTGCTGAATTATTAGAGTTTTACATATTGATGCTAAGAAAATTCTCTTCTTCACTAAAATAAATTTAACATAAATTTCCGTAGCTGTTGTAGCTGCACTAATTATCAAGTGAGTCCATTTTGCCTCATTATCTAGAGGGTCATGACCCCTGTGGTTATGAAGCTATCATTGTCATGAGGGGAACTGAAGCTGAAGTGGTAGGAGGTTCAGAATTTATTTTCTGAGTCCTTCTTAAATGTGTCTCTGATATCTGACTGCTTCACTGATGTTGCTCTGTTTCTTTTAGAAATTATTCAGCCTGATATGCAAATTCTTTACTCCTGTAAATGTTAGACTCAGTAAAACCCAACAAACTTTGTGAACAATGATACCTTGTTGCAAGCTAATGATTATTAAGACACTTCAATAAGTAAAAGTTCCTCCAGACACTTGTTTAAAGGTCTGAATCCTTCAAAATGCCATTTCCCCAAGAGAATACTACTTAATCACCTAACCCTTGAAGAGATTGCCCAGTCCAAATTTGCTTTATATACCCATTTCACCAATCTCTTCCTAAAATATATTGTTCAGATTGTTTAGATTTCAGATCATTGGGATTTTAAAAATTACTTGAATATGGGAACTCTTTTTTTTTTTGCCAAGTACAGAATCATTGGAGAAGTTGGACTATAAAATAGATTATTAGACTTCTTTTTTTTTTCGTATATCTTAGAGCTGAGTTATGCTACTTTGTTTTAAATCAAATCATACATATGATTATAGAAACAGTAAAATGCCAGGCAAAATAGAAAAGACAAATTGAGAAAAGATAATTACAACGTACATACAAGAGAGGGATTACTTATACCACCATATGAACAAATCTTTTTTTTTCTTTTTTATACAGCAGATTCTTATTAGTCATCCATTTCATACACATCAGTGTATACATGTCAATCCCAATCGCCCAATTCAGCACACCACCATCCCCACCCCACCCCCACCGCTTTCCCCCTTTGGTGTCCATACGTTTGTTCTCTACAACTGTGTCTCAGTTTCTGCCCTGACAACCAGTTCATCTGTACCATTTCTCTAGGTCCCACATATATGCGTTAATATACGATATTTGTTTTTCTTTTTCTGACTTACTTCACTCTGTATGACAGTCTCTAGAACCATCCACGTCTCTACAAATGACCCAATTTCGTTCCTTTTTATGGCTAATATTCCATTTTTTAATAATTTTATTATACATGTACCACGTCTTCTTTATCCATTCATCTGTCGATGGGCATTTAGGTTGCTTCCATGACCTGGCTATTGTAAATAGTGCTGCAATGAACATTGTGGTACATGGCTCTTTTTGAATTATGGTTTTCTCTGGGTATATGCCCAGTAGTGGGATTGCTGGATCATATGGGAATTCTATTTTTAGTATTTTAAGGAACCTCCATACTGTTCTCCATAGTGGCTGTATCAATTTACATTCCCACCAACAGTGCAAGAGGGTTCCCTTTTCTCCACACCCCCTCCATCATTTGTTCTTTGTAGATTTTCTGATGATGCCCATTCTAACTGGTGTGATGTGATACCTCATTGTAGTTTTGATTTGCATTTCTCTAATAATTAGTGATGTTGAGCAGCTTTTCATGTGCTTCTTGGCCATCTGTATGCCTTCTTTGGAGAAATGTCTATTTAGGTCTTCTGCCCATTTTTGGATTGGGTTGTTTGTTTTTTTAATGTTGAACTGCATGAGCTGTTTATATATTTTGGAGATTAATCCTTTGTCCGTTGGTTTGTTTGCAAATATTTTCTCGCATTCTGAGGGTTGTCTTTTCATCTTGCTTATGGCTTCCTTTACTGTGCAAAAGCTTTGAAGTTTCATTAGGTCCCATTTGTTTATTTTTGTTTTTATTTCCATTTCTCTAGGAGGTGGACCAAAAAAGATCTTGCTGTGATTTATGTCAAAGAGTGTTCTTCCTATGTTTTCCTCTAAGAGTTTTATAGTGTCCGGTCTTACATTTAGGTCTCTAATCCATTTTGAGTTTATTTTTGTGTATGGTGTTAGGGAGTGTTCTAATTTCATTCTTTTACATGTAGCTGTCCAGTTTTCCAGCACCACTTATTGAATTGACTGTCTTTTCTCCATTGTATATCCTTGCCTCCTTTGTCATAGATTAGTTGACCATAGGTGTGTGGATTTATCTCTGGGCTTTCTATCTTGTTCCATTGATCTATATTTCTGTTTTTGTGCCAGTACCATATTGTCTTGATTACTGTAGCTTTGTAAAATAGTTTGAAGTCAGGGAGTCTGATTCATCCAGCTCCGTTTTTTTCTCTCAAGACTGCTTTGGCTATCTGGGGTCTTTTTTGTCTCCATACAAATTTTAAGATTTTTTGTTCTAGTTCCGTAAAAAATGCCATTGGTAATTTGATAGGGATTGCATTGAATCTGTAGATTGCTTTGGGTAGTAGAATCGTTTTCACAATATTGATTCCTCCAATCCAATCTCTCCATCTGTTGGTATCATCTTTAATTTCTTTCATCAGTGTCTTATAGTTTTCTGCATACAGGTCTTTTGTCTCCCTAGGTAGGTTTATTCGTAGGTATGTTATTCTTTTTGTTGCACTGGTAAATGGGAGTGTTTCCTTAATTTCTCTTTCAGATATTTCATCATTAGTGTATAGGAATGCAAGAGATTTCTGTGCATTCATTTTGTATCCTGCTACTTTACCAAATTCATTGATGAGCTCTAGTAGTTTTCTGGTGGCATCTTTAGGATTCTCTATGTAGAGTATCATGTCATCTGCAAACAGTGACAGTTTTACTTCTTCTTTTCCAATTTGTAGTCCATTTATCTCTTTTTCTTCTCTGATTGCTGTAGCTAGGACTTCCAAAACTATGTTGAATAATAGTGGTGAGAGTGGACATCCTTGTCTTGTTCCTGATCTTAGAGGAAATGCTTTCAGTTTTTCTCCATTGAGAATGATGTTTGCTGTGGGTTTGTCGTATGTGGCCTTTATTATGTTGAGGTAGGTTCCCGCTATGCCCACTTTGTGGAGAGTTTTTATCATAAATAGGTGTTGAATTTTGTCAAAAGCTTTTTCTACATCTATTGAGATGATCATATGGTTTTTATTCTTCAGTTTGTTAATATGGTGTATCACACTGATTGATTTGCGTATACTGAAGAATCCTTGCATCCCTGTGATAAATCCCACTTGATCATGGTGTATAATCCTTTTAATGTGCTCTTGGATTCTGTTTGCTTGTATTTTGTTGAGGATTTTTGCATCTATATTCATGAGTGGTATTGATCTGTAATTTTCTTTTTTGTAGTATCTTTGTCTGGTTTTGGTATCAGAGTGATGGTGGCCTCATAGCATGAGTTTGGGAGTGTTCCTTCCTCTGCTGCATTTTGGAAGAGTTTGAGAAGGATGGGTGTTACTCTTCTCTAAATGTTTGATAGAATTCACTTGTGAAGCCGTCTGGTCCTGGATTTTTGTTTGTTGGAAGATTTTTAATCACAGTTTCAATTTCATTACTTGTGATTGGTCTTTTCATATTTTCTATTTCTTCCTGGTTCAGTCTTGGAAGGTTATACCTTTCTAAGAACTTGTCCATTTCTTCCAGGTTGCCTATTTTTTTGGCATAGAGTTGCTTGTAGTAGTCTCTTAGGGTGCTTTGTATTTCTGTGGGGTCTTTGTAACTTCTTTTTCATTTCTAATTCTATTGATTTGTGTCCTCTCCCTCTTTTTCTTGATGAGTCTGGCTAATGGTTTATCAATTTTGTTTCTCTTCTCAAAGAACCAGGTTTTAGTTTTATTGATCTTTGCTACTGTTTTCTTTGTTTCTATTTCATTTATTTCTGCTCGGATCTTTATAATTTCTTTCCTTCTGCCAACTTTGGGTTTTGTTTCTTCTTATTTGTCTAGTTCCTTTAGGTGTAAGGTTAGATTGTTTATTTGAGATTTTTCTTGTTTCTTGAGGTAGGCTTGTATAGCTATAAACTTCCCTCTTAGAACTGCTTTTGCTGCATCCCATAGGTTTTGGGTCATCGTGTTTTCATTGTCATTTGTCTCTAGGTGTTTTCTGATTTCCTCTTTGATTTCTTCAGTGATCTCTTGGTTATTTAGTAACGTACTGTTTAGCCTCCATGTGTTTGTGTTTTTTACGTTTTTTTCCCTGTAATTGATTTCTGACCTCATAGCGTTGTGGTCAGAAAAGATGCTTGATATGACTTCAATTTTCTTAAATTTACTGTGGCTTGATTTATGACCCAAGATGTGATCTATCCTGGAGAATGTTCTGTGTGCACTTGAGAAGAAATTGTAATCTACTGTTTTTGGATGGAATGTCCTATAAATATCAATTAAATCTATCTGGCCTGTTGTGTCATTTAAAGCTTTTGTTTACTTATTTATTTTCATTTTGGATGATCTGTCCATTGGTGCAAGTGAGGTGTTAAAGTCCCCCAGTATTATTGTGTTATTGTCGATTTCCTCTTTTATAGCTGTTAGCAGTTGCCTTTTGTATTGAGGTGCTCTGATGTTGGGTGCATATATATTTATAATTGTTATATCTTCTTCTTGGATTGATCCCTTGATCATTATGTAGTGTCCTTCCTTGTCTCTTGTAACATTCTTTATTTTAAAGTCTATTTTATCTGATATGAGTATTGCTACTCCAGCTTTCTTTTGATTTCCATTTGCATGGAATATCTTTTTCCATCCCCTCACTTTCAGTCTGTATGTGTCCTTAGGTCTGAAGTGGGTCTCTTGTAGACAGCAAATATATGCGTCTTGTTTTTGTGTGCATTCAGCAAGCCTGTGTCTTTTGGTTGGAGCATTTAATACATTCACATTTAGGTAATTATCGATATGTATGCTCCTATGACCATTTTCTTAATTGTTTTGGGTTTGTTTTTGTAGGTCCTTTTCTTCCCTTGTGTTTCCCACTTACAGAAGTTCCTTTAGCATTTGTTGTAGAGCTGGTTTGGTGGTGCTGGATTCTCTTAGCTTTTGCTTGTCTGTAAAGCTTTTGATTTCTCCATCGAATCTGAATGAGATCCTTGCTGGGTAGAGTAATCTTGGTTGTAGGTTCTTCCCTTTCATCAGTTTAAGTATATCATGCCAGTCCCTTCTGGTTTGCAGAGTTTCTGCTGAGAAATCAGCTGTTAACCTTATGGGCGTTCCCTTGTATATTATTTGTCATTTTTTCCTTGTTTCTTTCAATAATTTTTCTTTGTCTTTAATTTTTGTCAATTTGATTACTATGTGTCTCGGCGTATTTCTCCTTGGGTTTATCCTGCCTGGGACTGTCTGTGCTTCCTGGACTTGGGTGGCTATTTCCTTTCCCATGTTAGGGGAGTTTTCTACTATAATCTCTTCAAATACTTTCTTGGGTCCTTTCTCTCTTCTCCTTCTGGGACCCCTATAATGTGAATGTTGTTGTGTTTAATGTTGTCCCACAGGTGTCTTAGGCTGTCTTCAGTTCTTTTCCTTCTTTTTTCTCTCTTCTGTTCTGCAGCAGTGAATTCCACCATTCTGTCTTCCAAATCACTTATCTGTTCTTCTGCCTTAGTTATTCTGCTATTGATTCCTTCTAGTGTAGTTTTCATTTCAGTTATTGTATTGTTCATCTCTGTTTGTTCTTTAATTCTTCGAGGTCTTTGTTAAACATTTCTTGCATCTTCTCAATCTTTGCCTCCATTCTTTTTTGGAGGTACTATTTTTCACTATCATTATTCTGAATTCTTTTTCTGGAAGGTTTCCTATCTCCACTTCATTTAGTTGTTTTTTGGGGGTTTTATCTTGTTCCTTCATCTGGTACATAGCCCTCTGCCTTTCCATCTTATCTGCCTTTCTGTGAATGTCGTTTTTGTTCCACAGGCTGCAGGATTGTAGTTCTTCTTGCTTCTGCTGTCTGCCCTCTGGTCTAGACTTCTTTATTGTGGGGTGTAAAGTAAGATTTAATTGGGTTTACACAATGAATAAAGGGAAAGTGGATAAAATTCCCTTGTTATATTTTAAAACAGAATTTACTAAGATTGGTATAAAATACTGTTAATTGGGGCTTCCCTCATGGCAAAGTGGTTAAGAATCCACCTGCCAATGCAGGAGACATGGGTTCGAGCCCTGGTCCGGGAAGTTGCTCCCACGTGCTGCGGAGCAACTAAGCCCGTGTTCCACAACTACTGAGCCTGTGTGCCACAACTACTGAAGCCTGGGCACCTAGAGCCCCTGCTCTGCAATAAGAGAAGCCACCGTAATGAGAAGCTGAAGCACCATAACGAAGAGTAGCCCCCGCTCGCTGCAACTAGAGAAAGCCCGTGTGCAGCAACAAAGACCCAACGCAGCCAATAAATTAAAAAAGTAAGTCTAAAAATAAATACTGTTAATTGAATTCGGTGCAATGAGGTGACATCTCTTGGATCCTATTTGTGGAAACCAGGCATAAGGTGCTACTGACTGGCTGTGGAGGAGGCTCTTAGCTCTGAAAAAGGAGTTCTCAGCAGGCGGGACTCAGTACAGGAGCTAGAGAGTAATCAAGAGGCTCAACTGCTGCAGACGTTGCTCAAATCAATCTTCATCAAGGACTATAAGAGTAAGAAAGCAGCAGGCTGGGAAGTTAAACATGCAAGCCAAGAAATTCTCCAGAAAAAAATAGAGTTTCTTAGAAAAGCAAGGGCATTTTGGGCTGAGTGAAGGAGCTGGAGCAAGATGTGGTGTTCCAGGCAAACACAATTCTTTCTGTAGAAAGAATTTCATGAGGTGATTCATCCAACACTCCACTTTAAGTAAAACTGCAGTAGATATAAGGGAATATACTAGCCAGCAGTGAATCATTTGGATGTAGTAATTCTGGGAAAGAAAAGCCTCAGCCTTTTGGGCCCATTTGGTCAAACTGGTGACAAGAGTGAGTCTCACAAGATCTGTGTGAAGACGCTGTCTCCAGGGAACTTAAAAGCTGAAATGTCCATCGACAGATCAATAGATAAAGAAGATGTGGCACATATATTCAATGGACTATTACTTAGCCATAAAAAGAAATGAAATTGAGTTATTTATAGTGAGGTGGATGGACCTAGAGTCTGTCATACAGAGTGAAGTAAGTCAGAAAGAGAAAAACAAATACTATATGCTAACACATATATATGGAATGTAAAAAAAAAAAAGGTTCTGATGAAACTAGGGGCAGTGCAGGAATAAAGACACAGACGTAGAGAATGGACTTGAGGACATGGGGAGGGGGAAGGGTAAGCTGGGACAAAGTGAGAGAGTGTCATGGACATATATATACACTACCAAATGTAAAATAGATAGCTAGTGGGAAGCAGCTGCATAGCATAGGGAGATCAGCTCGGTGCTTTGTGACCACCTAGAGGGGTGGGATAGGGAGGGTGGGAGGGAGACACAAGAGGGAGGGGATATGGGGATATATGTATACATATAGCTGATTCACTTTGTTATACAGCAGAAACTAACACACCATTGTAAAGCAATTGTACTCCAATAAAGATGTTAAAAAAAAAAAAGCTAACGTGGTGAAGGAGAGGCCGTATCCATGGTACTCAAAAACCAATGCACACTGTCCTGGCAAACTCTCTCTCATGTTTCTCCAAGCAGTCTCCACAAGTTTAATTTACTTGAGTCGCTCTCAGAGAGCCTCACAGACAATCAGAGAATTTGTTCAGCTTCCTGTGGTGCTAACCATGGTGTCAGGCTGCACTTAGCTCTTGGGTCCTGGTTTCAGGCATCTTCAGGGGCCTTCCCAATATCTGTAGAATCACCAAGTCTTTGACCGTATCCTCTCTTCAAGGGCACAGTCACTGGTGGTGCCAGGTCTACTTCTAACTTGTCACTTCATTTAGCTGTTAAAGGTATCTAACACTCATCAGTGAAGAAATGTCACCTCCAGAGCATTTTTCTCACTTCTGTAATCCACAGGTTGCCATTTACTTAAAATATCTCTAATGAATATACACAAAATGAAAATAACAAGAAAGCTACTATGTTGTCTGATGGCATGCTTTATAAGTTTTAAATATTTGACTCCAATGAAGGTACATCAATTTTTTTATTTTTTTAAATTCCAGAAATTTTAAATTATAGTTGTAAAGATGGGCACTTATGTTTGGGGTACAGTACTTCCATTATTTTATGATGAAAATAACTTGATTGATTTTTCTAAGTTTCCAAAGAAAAATTATTCTTAAAGTGTTACGTATCCTCAGAGCCATGTCTCCCACAGGGTCTTAAATGCATCTCCCAGAGTATGTATACAGCGTCCCCGAGCTTGGCCTGGATTCTGCTTCTCAACAGTTGTGATTCTTTGGGGTTCTTTTCTTAGAATTAGAAGTGCTTAAGAGTTCTGTTAAAAGACAAAATAAAAAAAGAAGAATTTGCTCACTTGGAGAAGAACACATGCAAAGTGCCATAGAACCTATATCTCAGGTAAAATATTCTCAAAGTGAAGGTTTTTTTTAAGGTTTAATATTTAAACTAGAAAACTGATTTATATGAATGGAGGGAAGCCTGTTCTGAGCAGAGTAGAGTAGAATTTGTATATTAACTGCACTTTATACTTACATACAATGTGATACAGTAATAAATTAAGTGATTTGCATATAAATCTCATTATCCTAAAATAAACCTATACTTCGAAGTTTGTCGAGGTGATAGCAGTAAATTTTTTTAAGTCAAGGCCCTGAACAAAGTATTAGTTTCTTGAGGTGGCATTTTTCTTCTGAGGCCCAGGAGACTTTATGTAATATGGAATCATGGAGACTTTGAAGATGAAGAACTATAGCATTTAATTATGCTCTTTTGTAATTATAATACGCATCACCTTGTACAGACTTGCATAGGCCTTCTAACCTGATAGATACATAGCCTTACTGCCAACACACCACAGAAAAATAACTGTCCCCTTTACGTTTACTCAGCACAGCTAGGATTTTGCCTAAGATATTTGGTAAGTTTTCTGTTCTGGGTTCAAATAAGAAAATCTACTCTATGTAGCAAAGGGTTCTTAGACACTAGTCACTCGTGACTTCTGGTCAGCTTGGTTGGACAGAAGCCACTGTCAGTCAAAACAAGTAAATTGGATGGTTAAGTTTCCAAGAGAACTGAGTGGCTTAATGCATGAGATCACACAAGGGCATACACACATATGTCATACACACACACACACACACACACACACACAGGTGCTCACAACTCATCCTCATGATATGCAGTGGGAAAATGAGATTGGACCCCTGGAGCAAATCCTGCCCACTACCCTACCTCCAGACTTCACACAAGCATGCTTGCATTTGCTGCTTGAATATTGCAAATAAAAAATGGCCTCACTCCCTATTTCACTTGTGTATGTCGTGTATCAGATATGTTTTTTGAGAAGTAGGGATAGTTTTTTAAAATAGGAATAATTATCTTCCAATAATCTTAATCCTAATAATGTGATAGTAAAAAATTAAATAAAATAGAGCCTAATTTATGCTAAAACTAATTTTCGATCTGCTGAATTACCTAGAATTTGTCCTAAAGTGTTTATTTTAGTGGGAAAACTTTTGATAAATTTATTTCACTTTTTGTGGGATAGGTGTGCAGTAAGTGATAGCCCTCATTGTTCTGTCATTCAATTATTAAATACCCAGAGTTATAAACATCTTGGGTTTGAATCCCAGCTCAAATCCTTACTCTGTGTAATTTGGGACATGTCTCTTACAGTTTATAAGTTTTCTTTTTATGAAATGGGAATTATATTGTACCTACTTCTAGTTTTGTCTTAAAGATTAGATGAAATAATTCATGAGATTGCCAGCTCAGTGCCTGATAAATAAATATTTGGAAAACAGTAGATATAATTTTAAAAGAAAACAGTTTAATGATTCTATTATTCTAAACTCTGGCTTACTAAGAAACTAAACTAGAACTCATTTGAGGGAATTTATATTATTTATTCAAAATATATTGAATGGAAAAGTTAAAAGTCACATATCTTAGAAAACTTTGACTTCTTAAAGCAAACTGGATATTAGGAATCTAATGAATTTTCAACCTAACCAAAAAATATGAGTACAAACTTTTACAATAATAATAATAGTGGCCATTTACTTTATAATTATTATGTGCTAAATACTCTCAAGAAACTTCTTTACATTATTTCATTCATTCCCCACGGTATCTCTATGAGGTACGATTTTTTTTTAATTTTTAAAGTATTTATTGGAAAAATTTCGCCACATGGCAATTACTCCATAACAGTGGGACACACACCTATTTCCACATGACTTCTTCAACAATACACATTATTGAGTTTTTCCATTTTCTATTTAATAGGTGAAACATTATACCACATTATTTTACTTTCCATGTTTAAAAGTATGAGAGATTATAAGTCATTTATATATGAATTTTTTTCTCTGAAATGCCCTTGCCCTTTCTTTACATTGGATTGTTGTTGTTTTTCTTATTGATTTACAAGATCTCTTTACATATATTAACCCATTGTCAGATGGCCTGCTATTCTTTTTTTTTTTTACATCTTTATTCGAGTATAATTGCTTTACAATGGTGTGTTAGTTTCTGCTTTATAGCAAAGTGAATCAGTTATACATATACCTATGTTCCCATATCTCTTCCTTCTTGCGTCTCCCTCCCTCCCACCCTCCCTATCCCACCCCTCCAGGTGGTCACAAAGCACCGAGCTGATCTCCCTGTGCTATGAGGCTGCTTCCCACTAGCTATCTACCTTACGTTTGGTAGTGCATATATGTCCATGCTTCTCTCTCGCTTTGTCACAGCTTACCCTTCCCCCTCCGCATATCCTCAAGTCCATTCTCTAGTAGGTCTGTGTCTTTATTCCTGTCTTACCCCTAGGTTCTTCATGACATTTTTTTCCCTTAAATTCCATATATATGTGTTAGCATA
Organism: Lipotes vexillifer; assembly: GCF_000442215.2. Lineage (NCBI taxonomy): Eukaryota > Metazoa > Chordata > Mammalia > Artiodactyla > Lipotidae > Lipotes > Lipotes vexillifer. The sequence continues at coordinate 476,388 of NW_006771828.1, forward strand.
CGGTATTTGTCTTTCTCTTTCTGACTTACTTCGCTCTGTATGACAGACTCTAGGTCTATCCACCTCATTACAAATAGCTCAATTTTGTTTCTTTTTACGGCTGAGTAATTCCATTGTATATATGTGCCACATCTTCTTTATCCATTCATCTGATTATAGACACTTAGGTTGTTTCCATCTCTGGGCTATTGTAAATAGAGCTGCAATGAACATTTTGGTACATGACTCTTTCTGAATTATGGTTTTCTCAGGGTATATGCCCAGTAGTGGGATTGCTGGGTCATATGGTAGTTCTATTTGTTAGTTTTTTAAGGAACCTCCATACTGTTCTCCATAGTGGCTGTACCAATTCACATTCCCACCAGCAGTGCAAGAGTGTTCCCTTTTCGCCACCTGTCTCCAGCATTTATTGTTTCTAGATTTTTTTGATGATGGCCATTCTGACTGGTGTGAGATGATATCTCATTGTAGTTTTGATTTGCATTTCTATGAGGTACGATTTATCATCACTGTTTCACAGATGGAGAAACTTCCCCAAAGTTTCATCGCTAACTACTAGTGAAGTCAGGATTTGAATCTCTACCCACATGAATCCATGGCTCTGGCACCTTTACCGTATTACCTCGTCTGAAGCGTCCCTCAAGTGCTCACATTTCCTTTGCAGACAGTTCTGAATTAGATCTTAAATTCATTTATCTGCAGGCTAGAGAGGGAACTGCACAGGGGACTTCCTTCCTTCCTGCTCCAGGGAGGGCTGTGTCCCTTGTCTTGAAATCTATGGACCCTTTTCAAGTCTGCCTATCCTTAGAGATAATTCTCCCAGCCTCAGAAAATTGTGTCCATCTCTTGAAAATCATCATCATATGTTTTTCACCAAATGAAAGGATTGTGTCTAGCTTTACTTTCTGAAGTAAGTATTATGAAAAGAATGCAGTTTTATTTTGTCTGGTTTCCAAATTCCAAATTATATTTAAAATATGCTCCCAAACTTCCCAAACTTGATTCTCTGGAGATCCTGTCTGACCTCCAGGCAGGCCCATCATGGCCACACTGTCCAGATAAACCTTACCTCAGTGTCTAATCTAGAAACTTCTCTATTTATGCTCTTCTCCAAATATGCTTTTGATATTATATATATATATATGTGTGTGTAAATTTTATATTCATTTGATCAAATATATCTATAAATTGTATATTTACTTGATCAAAAATACAAGTGTCTCATCTAGTACCGTGATGTTCTTTTTTAAAAAAAAATCAAATTTCTAGAGGTAAAAAGCCACATGCATTAAGGCGCTTAAGAAGTGTATCTGGGCTTCCCTGGTGGCGCAGTGGTTGAGAGTCCGCCTGCTGATACAGGGGACACGGGTTCGTGCCCCGGTCCGGGAGGATCCCACATGCCGCGGAGCGGCTGGGCCCGTGAGCCATGACTGCTGAGCCTGCGCGTCCGGAGCCTGTGCTCCGCAACAGGAGAGGCCACAACAGTGAGAGGCCCGCGTACCGCAGGAAAAAAAAAAAAAAAGAAGTGTATCTGATAGTGTGGTGAGAGAGTTGCCAAGTTGCATGTCTTAAAAATAGCTGGGCTAACTGTCCTCATTAAGAGCTGCTTTGTGTACCGGGTCTTTTCACCATCAACTCTGAAGCCCCAGCTCTTTGCAGGAGGGTGAGACCAAACTGGACAGATCCATTGTTCCCTAACTGTCTTTATATTTCTTTTCTGTTGGAAAATGAAATGACTGTGATCTTTGAATCTTGGTTTTCCCTTCAAAAGACATTTTATGAGAAGACTGCAGCTTCAGGAAATAAAGGCAGATGCTGTTACAGTTTATGAAAGCTCAGACAAGGCCGGTAGCTGTTTGGAATTATAATGAACTCTGCAACAGCCCTGGTCCAGATGTAGCATTAATGCCTCAGATACTACGAAACTTACAGGCATTTGTTGAGAAAGCTAATGAATTTTTTTTTTTCATTTGGCTTTCTCCCTGCATTATCTAGTTTCATCCAGTTTGTCAGTGAAATTCAGCGTTAAGATCAATTTCAGAGTTCTTCCCAAGATCAAAAAACTTAAAATATCTATTAGTATGTGACAATTTATTGTCCAACTCGCAACACTAAATGAGGAGAAAAAAAAGTACAACACAGCTTTATTCTAAAAATGGGATATTTCCTTTCTGTGAAATTGTCAAGGTTTATAAAACAAGTATGAGCTCCATGTTAGGAGAAAATACCTCTTAAATAGAGAATCACATACATACTCCTGTATTTCAGAAAATCCTGCAGTGAATAAAGGTATAGTCAAATCTGGACATAGGATTGAACTTTTTATCATAACCAATTTCTATTCATGGTTAAAATGGCCACAAAGAAAACAGTTTTGTCAGCCTGCTTCTTGACCTCACTTACTAAAGTTACAAGAATGATACTTGAATTATCAGTGAAAAATGACTGCCTTTACCTGGAGTAAGTCTCATTTAATTGTCTTATCTGTGGGCAGTATATTGATACAAGATAGCACTAAAATAAGCAGAAACCCGAGAAGGACAGAGGTAATAGAAGGATAGGAAAAAGAAAAAGAGGCTTGCTCACTCTGCAGTTGATTTTCTTTCTTAATGGTTTCTTATTCCCTCCTAATGCCTTCCACTTGCACCCCAAGTGGAGCAGTTGGCAGAGAACACAACAGATGGATGACAGACTCAACACATGCAGTGGATCTGGCAACCCTGCATTCGACTTTTATTTGCTAAACGGTTAGCCAGATTTTAAGAAGCTAGTCTGCTAATGTTCGTATTTGGTTTAATGCACTGTGAGAATCTAGCACACAAATATTAAAATATTGCCATAAAAAAAGATCACACAGTCTCTATTTCTCTGCATAGTTTAGTGGCTAATTATTTTAATCTTTTAAAAAAATTTTTATTGCAGTAGAGTTGATTTACAATGTTGTGTTAATTTCTGCTATACAGCAGAGTGATTCAGTTATACATAAATATACATTCTTTTTCATATTCTTTTCCATTATGGTTTATTACAGGGTATTGAGTATAGTTCCCTGTGCTGTACAGTAGGACCTTGTTGTTTATCCATCCTATATACAATAGTTTGCATCTGCTAATCCCAACCTCCCAATCATTCCCTCCCTCCCCTCCCTCCCCCTTGGCAACCACAAGTCTGTTTTCTATGTCTGTGGATCTGTCTGTTTTGTATATAAATTCATTTGTATCATTTTTTAAATTCCACATATAAGTGATATTATATGATATTTATCTTTCTCTTTCCGACTTACCTCACTTAGTATGATAATCTCTAGGTCCATCCATGTTGCTGCAAATGGCATTATTTCATTCTCTTTTATGGCTGAGTAATATTCCTGCGTCTTCTTTATCCATTCATCTGTTGATGGACGTCTAGGTTGCTCCCATGCCTTGGCGCTATTGTGAATAGTGCTGCTATGAAAATATGGGTGCGTGTATCTTTTCTAATTATAGTTTTGTCTTAATTATTTTATTTCTGGTGTAGATTACTGAGATACTCAATAGGGAATTTAGAGGCATAATTGTTATTTTATATAGACGTCTACAAGTTCAGATAATAGAATTTTCTTAATGTGTTTGTGTCTAAAGGAGCTTTTTGCAGCCTAGTCAGGATTGTCATAGCCTGTGGAAGGTCATGCACGAACTTGTTGGGTAAGAGAAGAAGATTCGAGAGGATGACCACAGTCAGCGTCTTTCTTTCCTCCCACCATCACTGCATTTTCACAGATCACTGACTTCACAGCTCAAGAAAAATTGCATCTATTTCATGAATTCTCCTTGGACACCAGGCAGACTTAGCAGCCCTGCACTCTGCTCGTGTAGCGCTTTGTTTACATCACCCACATAGTCTGTGTGTCTTGGTCCCCACTGTGACCTCCTGGAGAACAAGGGCCGGGGATCCCTCTCACACCTGTCACCCCAGCACCTGGCCCAGCGTGTGGCACCTCCTTGGTTCTGCATAATGTTTGTTGAGCTGTTCAGAGCTCAAGTCAATAGAGAAGAGAAACAGAGGATGACTGTTAGAAAACCATGCCGAGGGAGGATTGGAAAGGCCCCCAAAGCCGCGAGGCTTCGGTCCAAATCTCCTGTACTATCTGCAGAAGCGCACTTCAGGGAATAGGAGGGCCAGAGACTCTCCCGTGTCTGGTGAAGCTGACAGGGGTGCTTGCGGGGGTGAAACAGAAATAGAGGGAAGAGTGTGCAGCCCCAGAACTGGCTTCCCATTTCCCTTGGAGACAACATGCTCTCCCTCCTCTCTCCAGCATAAATCTCTAGGTGATTTTGCTGCCTTGTCCTCCGTGCTAGGTTTGCAGATCTCCTGACTTTCTTACAATGTTGCTAAAGCGTGTTCTTCCTCCAGACCTTCACAGCCATTTATCTCAGGTCTAAAGATAAGTAACCAATGCCTTCAGTGCATTGAAGCTCCAGTAGAAGTAATTGATACAGAGTAGAGCTCTAAATTACTCAGCATGAGGACGACTTCGGACCAGAAATAGTTTGCAGTTACCGGTGCCTCACTGTCTCCAAGTAGGAGCTTACTGATGACACTGTCCTTCTCTTTATATCTTCAGTTATCTCGTGGTAGAATACTTGATTCAGATGTCAATTACTCCACTCTAGATAGTTCAGTGGATGATTTACACTAAATGTCTTCTGTTTCCCTGGTACTTTTGTGAAGCTTCAAGTTTACTTAAAGACTGCCTTCCAGCTAGTCTCACAAGAAAGTGAAAAGCCCACACACTCATTCTTAACAGATCCACTTGAAAAAAACCGTACTGATGACATAGGAGCCTAGATTTTGGAATGGGGTCTTACAACATTGGCCAAGGCTCAGTTCCCTAACTTCGCTGTAAGTGGAAAGAAACGTTTATGTCCCCAAACCATTTCAGAATTACTTGTTTTTTATTTGAATAACTCAGTGTAATTTGCACTCCAGTAATTTGAAAAAGGATTGTAAAAATATCCACTTTGAAAGGAAAACTTAATGGTTTTAGTTGACTACAAGTTCAATGTATGCACAAGCAATTTAGCTTTAAAAAAGCAAGTTGTAGTAATGCAGGTATTGTATAGTATCCAGAGCAAGGTGTGTGTGTGTGTGTGTGTATGTGTGTGTATGCCAGTACTCATCTCTGTGTGGTTGAGACCATATCTGGAGTCATGTGCTGAATTCTCAGTGCCACATTTTAAAGGACAGTGTGTGCCCATGGAACAGTTACTGTAATATTACGGGACTCCAAATTATCATTTGAAAACTGATTGGATTACTGAATAGGCTTAATGGTGACACAAAGGGATGTCATGTATAAGTCCCATATGATATTTGCCCTGTGTGAAATAAGACCAATGGGCAGAAATTTGGGAAAGGTTAATTTGGGTTCAGAAGGCATTGTTTCAATATCCATACATCAGATTGTTTTGTTTTGTTCTCCACAATGCAAATTAAACAGCAAACTAGCCTGACTTTAAGAAGCTTTGCAATAGGGTCAGTGCCTTAGCAGATTCTTTGGTGGAGCTGGTGGATACAAATGTATAAATTTACACCTGTCCCTGTATTTAAGAATACCCACCCTGCTTGTTTTCTAGGTGTGTGCCCTTGCATGTACTTGTGCGCACACAGATACACTCAGGTTAATAGTTTTTGAGAAAGTAGATGTTGGGTTCAGCTCCTGCTAACTCCCCACATTTATATTACTATGATTAAAACATGTATTGACCATGTATTACTGATGGTGGGCTGGCTTTCTCTTCTTTGAAATGACCATAAGAATAAGTAATAATAGGGTCTCATTCGTTTTTGTTTAAGAATGTTTTAAATTTGCCTTATTCTGAGCATTCATGTGATAATATATCCCCATGTGTTAGCTGCATGAAGGATCCAACAAATACAAAGAATTCAAAAAGTTTGAAGTTTTAAACCCTATGAAGTACATAGTTTTTTTACTTAACAATTTATTTCTTGGAATGAAGTCCCAGAATATAGAAGGAAAAAATACTCTTCCCTGAAATAAAAGGACTCTGATTGGATGAGATATCGGAAAAAATATCGGAGGTATATGTTTTATTTCCTGAAATATTTAGTTGAGTGGCAGGAATTTAGAACCATATAAAAATTAAATCCCGAAAGATTATGGCCTGAGTACAGCATGACTGTTGTCGGAATTATAGAGGTCAAGTTAGTGATACACAAAATCATAACCAGATTTACTTTTGGCCGCTTCCTTTACTGGTTTTCATGCTAGGATTCTGGCATTCCACTTCAGATATTTGTTCCAGCTATTTCACTCAAAACTCAATTTAAGTAAATTTACTCTTAATGAATATGAATTAATTAGTGGGGAAATATTGATATACTTCAAAGCGTACAGTAAATTCAAACAGAAGATTGTGTTCCTGGGAAACTTGCTCTAAGTAAAAGGATAGGTCAAATTACATTTTTAAATATGGAAACAGTGTTATAAATGGGATCTCAGACTTTTTTTTTAACATCTTAATTGGAGTATAATTGCTTTACAATGGTGTGTTAGTTTCTGCTTTATAACACAGTGAATCAGCTATGCATATACCTATATCCCCATATCTCCTCTCTCTTGCGTCTCCCTCCCACTCTCCCTATCCCACCCCTCTAGGTGGTCACAAAGCACTGAGCTGACCTCCCTGTGCTATGTGGCTGCTTCCCACTAGCTATCTGTTTTGCACTTGGTAGTATATATAAGTCCCTGCCACTCTCTCACTTCGTCCCAGCTTACCCTTCCCCCTCCCTGTGTCTTCAAGTCCATTCTCTACATCTGCAGGATCTCAGACTTTTTATTCTATTTTATTTTATTTATTTATTTATTTATTTATTTATTTATTTTGTGGTACACGGGCCTCTCACAGCTGTGGCCTCTCCCATTGAGGAGCACAGGCTCCGGACGCACAGGCTCAGCGGCCATGGCCCACGGGCCCAGCCACTCCGCGGCATGCGGGATCCTCCCGGACCGGGGCACGAACCCGTGTCCCCTGCATCGGCAGGCGGACTCTCAACCACTGCACCACCAGGGAAGCCCCAGGACCTCAGACTTTTTAATCAAAGTCTGAATGCCTAACTTTTTAAAGAAAAAAATCACCAAAACATAGTATATAACTTTCTATTTTCCAGGCTTAGGTCTAGTTATAAGGGAATTTTCGTTTACCTGCTTAATTTGCCTTTCTTTGCTTGGTCTCATTGGTACTAGGTTTGCAAACTACAGCCCTAGGGAGTGTGATTCTTTATTAAATGTCTTTCAGACAGCATGTATTTCCTGCATAAGAAAAGACATTGATTCCAATGTCAAAGAAATCAGGAAAACTAATAATTTATCTTGTATGCCTAGCTGTGCTTACTTCCGGGAAATGAGCAGTGATAAAAAGGAGGTAAAATGAAATCCTTTGATCAGCTTTTCAGAAAGCCACCAGCTGCTCCTAAATCACACTTAAGTTTTTTTCTAAAAGCTTTCCAAAGAGGTTACTTTGAATTCTGGAAAGGGTTTTTTAGGTTACTCTGTGAAGTTGAAGACACGCTCTGTATTACACTAATAACATGGCATTGATGCTATCAGCAGCAATGTTAGATTTTGCCCTGCTTTATATTACACGTATTCATACATTGCCCATCTGGAGCTTGAATTTGTAATACGAAAGGGACGCAGGCCCTTTGATGGAAAAACCTGTAATAGAAAGTATATGCCGGAGAAACAAATATTGAAAGTTATAGTAGATACAGGAAACATTGATTATAATTTTCTTTCAATAATGGGCTAAAGTATTGATGGGAAGCCAAAAAAGAGGCTTCTTATTTCCTCCTGTGCTGAGACTGGGAGCACCAAGGGACAGCAAGAGTTTAGAAAAAACAGCTAATGTCTGCTCATCCAGTAATTTTAGGCAGGCATTTATTTGTTGGATAGAATTCAATTTGACCCCAAGCTGCATGGGCACCAGAGCTTTGAAACTGTGATTCAGAGTAAAGAAGGGCTCATTCTGTTGACATAAATTAGGTTTTAGATAAAGTCCTGACAGGAGAAACACAGTGTGTTAATCTGTTAAACAACATTTTGCTCTTTAAGACTATATTCTTCTTTAGTTGTTATGCTACTTAGTAGTTTTTTTTTTTTTTTTTTTGAGATATAGTCAGAAACGAATATGCTAAGTTATCCCTCGGACTGGAAAAATGACAAATGATTTTACATGATTATAAGTTTCTATGTCAGACATCTCTGGTAACTTTGAGAAAATCTGTGAGAAGAAAATAAATTGGTTTCTGAATACCAAAGTTACAGACTTTAAGCTTCAAAAGTTTCCCAGTATCTCAAAATCTTTCATACGTTGTTGTGTCACGTGAAGCCAACTCATTTCCTGGGAGAGTAATCAGTGGTGTCCATTGGGTTATCCACGGAGCTTAGAATTATGTTTACAAAACAAACTTTGGGTCAGGAAAGAGCAGAGACCAATTAACACTGGCTGTAGGAAAACATTTTAATTGCAACAATTGTAAAACCAGTGTCCATTAAAGAAAGAAACATTCTTCCTGTCAAGGAAGAATGGTACCCAGTTGACAGTGCATCTGGGTGTGACCCTAACCTGACATGTGCCAGAGGTGGCCCTTTAGGTGCCAGTCTTTGGAGCACATGACACATAGGAGTGAGCTGTGAGCAAAGAAAAAGGGAAGGAGCTACTGACATTGCTTTCCTTTTTCCAAAAAGTATTTTTGGCAGTGTAGACTGTGTCAATGTACCTTACCGGATTACAAACCATATATTGTTATTGTGTGTAACTTGTAATATGATGTAAAACATTATATTGGACCAACCAATGAAAATAATTCTGCTCCTCATGGACAAGTGGACATACTTCTGTGATGAGTAACAGCTCAGTTTCCATAGAATGTTCCCTGGTGTCAAAAACTTAATGTGCTTTGACTATCACTTTATTAAGTGAAATGGGAAGTTTCTAATATATTTGTGGGATGCCTCAGGTCTAGAACTATAACAACTTTTTAAATGATAGAAATATATTTATTACATAGATAAGTACACTGTATTTTACTGATGCCTCAACACTTGGCCACCAAGTTTTGCCTTTAGTATATTCTGTGATGATAGCAGTTACACTGTGCAGCACAGATAATTTAATCTAGGCAAAGAAAAGCCTTAGTCTTTAAAATATGTTGTGTATATAGCAGTACACTGCTGGCAAAAATGACTAAGCCTTTCCAAAAATGTATTAATTGATGAAACGATAACGATCTCTTTAGGCTTAAACAGAACATATCATTGCTATTTTAAAATTTGAAGATATGATTTTTTCTTCATATATTTGAATTTTATTTTTAAAACTCTAAGAAGTGGTATCTAACTTCATTTTAGGTAACACTTTAAAAACAAGCTGTTGTTTCATAAATGTTTGCTAGCAATAAAGTAGGTCAGTAGAATTGTTAGTTTATTTTGAGCTTTCTAAACCTGGGAATTTGGGAGCCCAAGTCACATCCTTGAAGCAGCAGAATTCCTGAGGCTCCACTGGGAATGTGCACATCCTCCCAGGAGTATCTTGTTCTAGCTTGTGTGCCATTTGCAAACCAGACTTGTCAAAGAGATGGCCCATGAATTCCAGTAATGGAAACTGATAGGCATCTGCTGAAAACCTTTGTACCCAACACAGGAACCAGATGGATGGAAAGAACTCAAAATTCTCCCAAGTAACTGTTTCAAGTAGAACGGCATTGGGCACATCTTCAAAACTGATCTAAAGGCAATCAACGGGAATGAGAAAGAAAGTAGATATGCTTTATATATATATATATATATAAATATTTTATATATATATATATATTTAGTTTTTAGATAAGAGGTCACTTACAAGCCAGAATGAAATCTTTTCCACGAGACAGTGCAGGTGGGTGATTAGGTGTGCAGGGATGAAGTAGGTGAACTTGAATTCCAGGTCTATATCCTGATTGTGTAATCATCTGTAAGAAGATGGTCATAATAGTTGTATCTACCTGATAGATTTGTTGTGAGAACAGTGCCTGGCCCATAGACAGCCTGTGTCAGATTTTAATATTATGCCCAGAGGTTTAAGAGAGAGAAAATAAAATAAAGGGCACTAAGTGGCACGTGGGAAAGCATGGGCTGTGCAGTCTGAGAGACCTCCATTCACATCTTAGGTGATGCTCCTAGTTGGTGACCTTGAGCATGCTACCGAACCGCTCAGAGCCTCTATTTTCTTATTTTCTGAATGCAAGTACTAGTCCTGGAGTTGGGAGATGAAGGATGGGTGCGAAGCCTCCTGTACCCCTGTACTTGATACACATTCAGCATTAGGCTGCCTTTCCTCCCAGCCTAGAACAAGTTGTTAAAAAACACAAAAATTTCTTTATTCACTTGTTTTTTGTGGCTAACAAAATTTATTCTGTGTATTTCTTTTAGGGTGAAAATGGTTTACATGGAGCTCCAGGCTTACCTGGTCAAAAGGTAAAGAGATTTTTAATGTTTCATATTAGTTAAGAACTTTAACATCTTGAAAGTTGAATGTGTACATAATATAGTGAAGATTTAGAAAATGTGTTTGATGAAATTGAATTCCCTGAGTCAACCAGCACTTGAACTTCCTTTCCAAAGAGAGCCCATGGAAGCGATCCCTTCTCAAAGGACCTACTTTAGGAGGGAGCTTTATCGGAGAGGTTTAGCCACATGCTTCTCCGGAGAAGTGGGCAATGATGCTTCATGGGGGCCTGGGGAGTGAGCACAGCTGCTCTGGGAATGTTTTCACTGTTGAGTCTAAAATGAAGACTGGAACAGGCTTTACTACCTTTGACAGTGTGTGGTTACTTCTTTTCCTTTTTGTATTTCCCAGATTGAGCTAAACATAATGGTTACAATGATATAAAACATTAAATATTGCAAAGATGCTACAACTAATCTCTTCAAAAAATTCTTTCAGAATGATAAATTCATAATCAGTAGGGATTTTTGCATTGGCTAGGGTGCTTCTTTCTGGGCCTAGAATCTTTCTCCTTACCAAGGTAAACTTCATTTCACCCCTTTATTGTCCATGGGCTGATTTTTCCTCCTGGGAAGAAATATGATTGTAGGTGACCAGCATTATTGGAAACACAGAGACTGGTTTATTCCAGTTTCCTGAAGGGATGGGGAGCCCCTTCAGATGGCGCCAGCTGTCGTGATACCACCCAGATAATCCCGCCAAAAGGGAGAGCATTATTGGTGCAATATTAGATGCCCACCAAAGCCAAGCATATCATTTCTATGCACTGGAGAAGTTTTATAGACCTTAGCAACAGGAAGTCAGAAGTTACTATCGCATCTAGGTTTTGCTCTGTAGCTAAAAATTACCGTTAAAAAGATATGCACGTATTTATAGTTACAGCTTTTGAAAAATCTTCCTTTACTTACTTGATGAAGATACTAAGGTTGAACTGGCAGTGATGAAATGGCAAAGCTTCTGCACTTCTTCTCAGCAGTTCTAGACAAAACCCATTGATACAGCGGGTGCTGCATCTGTGAGTCGAGTTGCCAGCCAAGGGATGTGTAGATTTATCTTCTGGGAAACAGTTTAGGACCTTCCAGCAGCTGTTTATGGTGGCTGCCTCCTGCTGGCATTGTGGCCGATGTACTGCGGCATTCAGCAGCTTTGTGTCAGCTTGAATTAACAGATCAAGTTAAAGTCTATATTTTAGGAAAAATGGTAGGAAAAAGACCACACATTCAGTGGCAAATATACCCAAATACTAACTTTCTTTCCTGTACCTTTTTTGAAGGTAGATAAAGCAGAAGTAATTATTATTATTATTTAAAATTTTATTTATTTTATTTTGGCTGCGTTGGGTCTTCGGTGCTGCGCGTGGGCTTTCTCTAGCTGCAGCGAGCGGGGGCTACTCTTCATTGCGGTGCGTGGGCTTCTCATTGCAGTGACTTCTCTTGTTGCGGAGCACAGGCTCTAGAGCGCAGGCTCAGTAGTTGTGATGCACGGGCTTAGTTGCTCCGCGGCACGTGGGATCTTGCCTGGCCAGGGCTCGAACCCATGTCCCCTGCATTGGCAGGCGGATTCGTAACCACTGCGCCACCAGAAGCCCCAGAAGTAATGACTTAATCGGGTGTGTGTGTATGTATCATCGGATGTATTTGAGTACATGTATAATATACACATAGTAAAAAAGCAGGCATTCCTTTTCTTACATACAAATTTTAATTACATTAAGTGTCACCTTGTTTGAAGCACTGCAGATAAAAACTGGAGATAAGAAACCCTCCATCCCTCGTCTCGGTTTACTGACCGCTTCCTGTGGGTGGAGGGGTGGGTATGATCCACCCCCAGCATTCCCTTGCCAGCTACGCTGTTGTGAGTGCCTGATGTATATTTGCTGTTCAATGAATATTTGTTGATCATATGAATGAAACATTAGTACTCTAAATATCTGTGCAGAGTTAAGTGGAAAAATAAGCTTGTCAGATCAGAGAGGTTTTACTTGAAGAACAGGGGGTTTATACCTCTCAGAAACAACATGATGAGTGAGAGCCCACACCGGTTCTGTGCTGGAGAGGCGGGCCATCTGGGTGGGAAAGAGCCTGGCGCCAGTCAGAGCCAGAGCCCGAACCCTGGCCTCGTTCATCACACACCTCTCCCTGGGACGGTCTTCCGTGGAAGTCAGCTTGAGAAGGATGTTTCTACTGGATCTGGTGGAATAAATAGTGGTAGTAATAACAACAGTAATGGCTAAATGAGTCTGTGCCAGGCATGCTATTTGATGCATTCAGTTCTCAAAACACCTATGAGAAAGGTACTTTGGTCACAGAAATTCCGGTTTATGGAGATTAAATTGCATTGAAAGTAGTGAAGCTATAGGTTTTACCCTAGAAAATTATTCCTTCAGTGTTTAGAAATGTTTAAATTTTGTATAAGTTAATATTGGCTTCGAGCTTACATTTCAGAAATGGTTTTAATATATACAATTATTGATTTTTCAATATTAGAAACTACGCTTATTATTATTACTTGTGTTAAAAGTAGTGCCTGTTATTAAACACGTCACATTCCTCTTCTACAGGGAGAGCAAGGCTTTGAAGGTAGCAAAGGAGAAATTGGTGGAAAGGTAAAGATCACTTTTCATACTCATTTGTAAAACTAAATTGTGTTCTTGAAAATATTTTGAACTAGAATATTTAACTTGTTTTTGTGCTTTCCATAAAAGCAATTCAATGATTTTATAGAAATAATTTAAAATATGTGCTTCACCTAAGGTAGACTTACCATATCGATGACTGTCATAAATCTTTCTACACTTGTTTAGGTGGTAGTTATTTCTACATATTTCTAGTTAAATCATAAATAATTCAGACATTTATTAAGCATTATATTTTTGTGCTGTAACATCATTGATGTGCTCATGAAATGTCCAAGTCTAAATAAATGCTTGGTTTATATGTTCACCTAGTTTATCAGTGGAGTTTTTCCTGAGGAAATAAAAGTAGAACTAATTGTAATAGTCAAAGTCCAACAGAAAAGGGATGGCACATTCAAAATAGAATAGTGTGGAAGAGTTGAATAAAGGGAATGTTTAAAAGGCAGGGGCAACATTTAGGAAAACCGTAAGGATTGTGCAATATTCCAGACTGGGTTATAGGGAACTCCTTAAACCCTGCCAGGTTACTGGTTACCGGACTCAGAGGTAAAGAAAGCCATGTGGAGAGGGCTGCAGGTTGCAGCTGAGAGAAGCTGTTAACCCCTCCATTCAAGCAGTCGTTTCACACATTCATAGCTTTGTACTCAAAGTGTAGAGAAGTGTCTTAGTCATCTAGAATTTCCCTTCACACAATCATTTGCATTCTTCTGCATTTCATGTGTCTAGTTTTATTTTCAAATAGAACAAAAACAGCACCATTCCTTTGTTTCATAAACTGCCGTGTAATTGGACAGCCAGAAGAGATAATCTCAAATTAGACTGTGTGGCCTGTGTTGAGTTTTCTGAGCAGTTGTCAGTTATTTGCTTCTTCAGTAAGTATTTATAGACAGAATGAGCGTCTATTATTATTATAAGACAAATTACACATGTTGTAAGCTACTTGCTAATTACTTTTCCTCACAGAACAGTGAGGGGGAAGGAAGGATAGCCATATAATTATCGTATAATTGAAGAGAAGTCCATTGAGAGATGACTCTTTTTTAAGTGGATCCTCCTTCTTAGGAATCTCTTGAATATTTTTGCTTTAGAATAACCATCATTGCAAGACCATGGCTTTAAATAAATGCTTTACATATTCCTGTTTTATTAATGGGACTTTACCTGTAGGAACAAGTAAGAATAAGCAAGGAGAACAGATATATTCTCTGTAATTTAAAGTCGCCATCTCACTAAAATCTTAGTGGCTACTTTGATATTTTAGATATATGGTTGGCATTGCTTAGAAATAAATAGATTCTCACAGGCTATGAGGTATTGAAAAACATTCAGTACATCTGGCTTCAAAGATTTCCCTTCTAATTCCTCATATCTGTTAACTGTTGCCTTCAAATAGTCCCTGTCACCAAGAGGTGAAAATATTTATGGAGAATATGGTTATCAGGAAGAAATAAAGCACCAAGTAGAAAAGACAATGTCTTGAATGGGAATTACAGCTTAAATGGTTTATAGTCAAATGTAAGATTCACATAACAAAGCTTATGTTAAAAATATGTTCTGCTTTGATTTTTATTTACCATATATGGGATGTTTGAATTTCTTTAGTGTTACATGCTGTGTATTATGATACAAGACCACACATATTTTTCCATAAGATAAATAGTTGATATCCAAGTATTCGTTTCTAGATTAGAAACTTTTTGTTTCTAGATTAAACAAGAAAAGTATGTGAGGCACTCATCTCTGTGTGACACCTGAATGACATTCTTGGACTGCTTGCAACACAGTTTTCTGAATAAAGACAATCTCATTCGAATTTCAATTCTTTGTGGAAAACTGAATATATAGTGAAAATAAGGCTCACCTTTCTTCTTTAATTACGTTAATGTGGCCTCTACTGTGTTTAAAATTTGACTGTTATAAATGACAAAATTCATGAGTTGCAAAATGAAATAATTCAGGAAGTTGCTGTTGTTCAGCGATATCATATCTACCAAAGCCACGTGGCTACTGACCAAAAAAGGAAGTTTATCAACTGTCAAAGAGAAAATACCATATGATGGTTTTCAGGTGACATTTCTATAATCCAGTATAAACCACGTAGAGAAATCTGCTGCTTTTCTTTACGGCTAGAAAACTAGCTTTCCGGCCAGCTTGACCCAAGCTGGACTATCACGGGGTTCCTCAGTGTATTGAAGATGCTGCCCTTATTCCAGAAAAGAACCCATGGAACTAGAGCAAGTATAGCGGACCTCATCTGAAAGCATATTCCTGAGTCTGTCTACAGCAACTTATAACAGGGCAGAAACTCACGCCTCATTACCTAAGCAAACACAGTTCAGCCAAGTCAGTCCTAAAGTGAAAATTATTTGAAGGGGTGGTTCTTTCTCTCAAAGATTAGTTTCTGATGCTGGCAAGACTCTCCCAGAGGACAGCTCTCTTCAGGTTTGCCACGTTCTGGTTTATGTTAGGAACGACCTCGCCCCACTGACCTGTTACTGGCTGGAGCATCATTCAGGGATCCCTGGATCCTCGACAGCATAGCCCATGAGGCAGGAGAGGGGATGTCTATATTCTGGCTGAGGAGTAGACCCCCAGCTGAGGTCTACATTCTGATTTCTCTGTTTCTATAGGAGTGGTCTTAAACATCCCTTCTTTGGGGGATGTTCCTTAGGTTCCTTCAGTATCACTGTAGATGTTATATGGCTACGGCTAGCAGTAAACACAATGAAGAGTTCACTCTTCTTTGTTTAAAAATTTGTTTTATGGAAGTATAGTCCATTTACAATGTTGTGGTAGTTTTTGCTGTATAGCAAAGTGCTGTATAGCAATTATACATATATATACAATCTTTTTCACATTCTTTTCCATTATGGTTTATTACAAGATGTTGAATATAGTTCCCTGTGCTGTACAGTAGGACCTTGTTGTTTATCCATCCTATATATAACAGTTTGCTTTTGCTAACTCCAAACTCCTATTCCATCCCTCTCCCCAACCTTGGCAACCACAAATCTGTTCTCTACGTTTGTGAGTCTGTTTGTGTTTTGTAGATAAGTTCATTTCTGTCGTATTTTAGATTCCACATATAAGTGATACATGATATTTGTCTTTCTCTGTCTGACTTACTTCACTTAGTATGATAATCTCTAGGCCCATCCATGTTGCTGCAAATGGCATTATTTCATTCTTTTTTATGGCTGAGTAGTATTCCATTGTATATATGTACCACATCTTATTTATCCATTCATCTGTTGATGGACATGTAGGTTGCTTCCATGTCTTGGCTGTTGTAAATAGTGATGCTGTGAACACAGGGGTGCATGTATCTTTTAAAATTATAGTTTTGTTCAGATATATGCCCAGGAGTGGGATTGCTGGATCATAGGGTAGTTATATGTTTAATTTTTCAAGGAACCTCCATTATGTTTTCCCTAGTGGCTGCACCAATTTACATTCCCACCAACAGTGTAGGAGGGTTCCCTTTTCTCCATACCCTCTTCAGCATTTATTATTTGTAGATTTTTTAATGATGGCCATTCTGACTGGTGTGAGGTGGTGAAGAATCCACTCTTTTTTTTTTTTTTTTGCGGTACGCGGGCCTCTCACTGTTGTGGCCTCTCCCATTGCAGAGCACAGGCTCCAAGAGTCCACTCTTGATGACAGTTATCCCCACTGTCAGCCTTCCTCGTAATGACATAGCCAAACCAACTCTTGTTATACAACCAAGGTAGATGCAAGAGCTAGGCTCTGAATATCACTTTAGAAAAAGGCCATCTGGCAGGGGTTCAATGAAGTGATCACCATTCCTAAACGCTGAGCCCAGATCTTTAGATCTTTGTGAAAATAGGAGTATTACTCGGTTGCATTTATGAAAAGGAGCAAATAGAAAAGCAAATGTAAACATCTGCTTCATAATAGAATTCAGTATTTTAAGTAATTGCTTCAGATCATGTAATTTAGTTTGCTTTTAAAATTCTCATTCTTGTATGTTGTCAATCAAACCCTAACTGACTTAAAGTTTAAAAACTAATTTCTGCAGCATTAAACTTGATTCTGCTGCACTTTACTGTTAACATATCATTTAGTTGTGAGAGAGAAACATCCAGTGGCAACTGTTACTCTCGCCACAGTGTTCCTGACATTTTCTAGCTAAAATGTTGTCGATTTTGGTTGATTCAAGAGTGACATTTAAGATAATATGGGCACACATGGCAGCAAATCTTTACAGGGATCTAAGATGTTTCAGCAACTGTGAAACTTTTCCATTTGATATTGAGATTATCTCCTCTCTTCAAGATCTCTTAAGTTTAATGAAAAGAAAAGAGAACAACCAAATTGCTTCTTGTCATGAACCATGTGGCTCCAGGAGATGTGGACAGTGTGCAACAGTTCACGTGTTCTATAGTCTAGAGTGTTCATGTTTCAACAGTTTCTGACTTATGGACATTACCTACTTTCATCATCTTGATCAATGATCTTTTCTTTCACCCTGAGTTAAACTAATAACAATAACCATAACCATAACACTAACAAATGCATATGATTCCTGCTTTAATTTATCTCTGAAAACTTTGGAAAACTGGTTGCTATAAATTTACAGTGACTTGTGATTTTTATTGTCTTCTTGCCAGAGTGTTGTCTAGGTCCTGAAATGCCATATATTTATTTAAATCAGAAAATTATATTTAAATACTTATTACTCTGGTTTTATAGCTGTTGCAAATACTTTACCTGACAGAATCCACTGGAAAAACATCTAACTGATGCCTATTTAGTTGATTTATTTAACCACGTATTATTGTATTGTATTACTGCAATATAAGGTAGTATAATCTGTAATATAATTTTGTAGAAAATGTGATATTCAAATGAATAAAATTATTAAAATGTCTATTCTAATGTATGGTTAAGTACAAGTCCGCTTTACTAATCCAAAACTATCTCGGTTATTTATAATTAAGGCATGCATCCGATCATTTGTATTTCTTAATTTTCAGATGACATAACTCAAATTTTCATTGGCCATACTAGAATAAAATATACATTTAGGCTTAGTGTTGATTTTATGAATGATGTGCGGCCTTTTGCCTTCTAGCATTAAATATCATGAGATTATAGTCAATAAGGCAATCAATAGTAATCATTTGCTACTAGAAACAACAATTATGGCTTCAAATAAATCAAGACCTTTTACACTGGAAGATATTTTCACTTTTCGTTAGTCAATATTCCATCCAATTGTTGTTATGGTAATTGCACATAGAACTTGAGTTGAGAATTTGAAGGCATAGCTGTGGTATTTTTGCCATTTAAAATTTTGTTGGAGAATGAGAAAAAGCCTAAGTGAGTATGCCTATATAATATGCATAAATTATTCTTCAGAACATTCTGGGGTAGCGTCTTGGTCATTTGGCAGGGAACACGCATTCCTAGTTTCTGGAGAACCACTCCAGGGAGAGCCTAGTCTTAACAGTTCATTGTGGAACTGATGGTGATCTATCGTAGGATAAATGGATTCACATTCCTGTGTCCCATGTTCTAATCCAGCTCTGCCATGCTAGCTGTGTGAACCTGGACATGTTCCTTGGTGTCTTTACCTTACTCTCCTTTTCTGTAAGATAAAGATAATTCATACTTATGGGATTTTTGTAGGAGTAAAACAAGTGCCTAGTAACTAAAAGGTGCTCAGTAAATGTTAATATCCCCAACAGCCAAAATGTAAATATCGATATATTGAGGAAAATAGATTTGATATAATTACTCTAATTTTTTATTTGCCTAGTATTACTTCCTAATTTTACTTCTAAATAAGTAAGCAAAAGACAAGAGGATATATTAGTTAGCTCCTGGCGTGTAACAAGTCACCCTAAACTTCAGTGGCTTAACACATTCATTTGTCTAGCTTGTTCTCCTGTGGTTTAGCAGTTTAGACTGGGCTTATTAGCTCAGTGACTATGCCCCCAGCTGGTCTTGTCTAGGTTTGCTGTGTGTATCTGTGCTCAGCTGATGGGTTGGCTGAGGGTGGCTGGTCTAGGTCGGGCTCTGATGGACAGCATGTCTACTCAGATGGTCTCCCATCCTCCAACGATTATCCTGGTCCTGTTCTCAAGGTAATGGCAGGGGTCCAAAGAGAGCAGGCAGAAGCACATAAGGCCTCTCGAGGCCCCTGGTTCAGAGCCAGCATGCCATCAACTCTGCCACATTGTGTTGGCCAAAGCAAGTCCCAAACCGAGCCCTGATTCATGGGGTGGGAAAACAGATGCCACCTCTTGATAGCGACAAAGTTGCATTGCAAGGGGTATGGCTACATAGAGGGGTGAAAAATGGGGCCATTTTTGTAATAAATTGAACACAAATAAGATAAAATCTCCTTATTTTAGTATAACAGTTGAACTCTACTTCAGAGCAAAAAGCGTGAATAGATTTAGCAACTTCATTCCCCTTCTTCTCCCATGACTTGCATAGTAATCGTTAAAGTTATGTTTACATACTGGGACTCAGGGACTGGGTCACAAGATATTTCCATATTTGAAATGGTAGAGATGCTTTATGTGTAATAGGAAAATATTATCGAAAGATGAAATTCTCAATTAGAATGGGAAGGGAGAGATACAAGCTGTCAAATAGCTAAACCAAGGAATGACTTAGTACTTTTACATAGTCCCATGTGCTTATTAATTTTAGCTAAAGTAATACTGAGACCAGAACAACTGGGAAAAGCAGGTCAGAGTTGAAATGTATTTTTAGGATTTCACTATTAAAGCTTTCTTGGCAATTATGCTTAGCATTCAGAATGAATGCGAGAATGTTAAATACTGTTATTATAAATATAGCACTTTCCCATCATCACTTTAAAACAACTGTTGACATGTCACCTCACTTCCTGTGAATTCTCTCTTGGTTCCCCTTGTAGAATTTGCTGAACATCAGCATATTGGACAATTGTTTCATTTACCCTGGTAACATGTAACACTTCTGCAACTTTTAGGAAGGGCTTACTTGTTTAATTTGACAGTTGACTTGAAAAATGAAGAGAACAGATGGAGTAGAATAATAACTATGATTTCAAAATACACAGCAATTTATCTGTGGCCAATGGCAATTGGTATGGGAGCAACCATGCCAACTTTCAATTAGCCATGGTAGCAGGCAGTGGGGAAGTGTAATGGTAATCCCACAGCCAAGCTGGAGGCTTAACGTTAGTCTTCACTGACTGTGTGTCATTTTCTTCATTCTTTATGGGGCTAGTGAATAACTCTAGATTATGTCAAATATGTTGCTACATCTTTTAATAGTGGTTATAGAAAAAATGAAATGTCAAAAAAAGAGACATGAAAAAGAGGAGAATAACCATCAAGGGCTGTACTATTTCATGAATATTTGTCTTTTAAAGTATTATTTTTAATAATTGCTTAATATTTCACTGTATGGATACATAATATTTTATTTGACCATTTCCTTGTTGGAAATTTAAGTCCTTCTTATTTGTTTTTGTTTCTTTTTTTTAAAATGTTTTAGCTAGTACATGTAATGCAGACTCAGCATACTTTGATAAGCATCTTTAAATATATCTCTTGTTCTTCCTTTAAACTAGATTTCTGGAATTAGAATTATTGGGTTGATGAGTATTGAAAGTTTTAAGATTCTTGATACATATACTCAAATTACTTTCTCCAAAGTTCTTTTTCAATCAGTTTACACATTCATAAGTAGTGGTTGCATCCTTATTCCACCCTCACTAGCTTTAAGTATTAAGTTTTTCAAATGTTTACAATTTTTATTCAGTAAACATTATTTCCCTTTAAAATTTTATTTCTTTATTTCTTGTATTTCTTTAACTACATCACATTAAACATTTATACACACAATTCTGTCATATATATTATAAATATTATTTTCATCTTAAGGTTTGTCTTTAATGTTTACTGTGAATTGATATACAGAAATTCTAAATTTCTTTGTTGAGAGTTGGTGTTTCTTTAATGATTTCCTTAATTCCTGCT
>NW_006771828.1:497582-500931 GCF_000442215.2 Lipotes vexillifer
CTGCTGTATTTTGATATCCTGTGCTTTCAAGAAATCAGTTAAATATTCACTCACATTTTCTTCTAGTTTTGCTTTTACACATTGTAACTAACCCTTTCTTCCACCTAAATGTATTTTGTTGATGTTATGAGATGAAGATGAAACTTGACTTTTCCTTCAAAACCGTGTCTGATAATAATTTCCTTACACGTTTGTTCATGATGCTTTCTTTATCATATACTAATTCTTATATACTAAGATTATTTTAGGGGTATGTATTCTGTCTGTTGATTACTGTATTGCTGCCACATTATTTTAATTATTTTAGCTCTTATAATACATTTTAACATCTACCACTAGGAACACATTTTCATTACTCTTCTTTTAAAATGTCTTCTTGCATACTTTTACCCACTTATAGTGCTACTTGCTACATGTTTAAATTTGGATGGTTACCCACTCTTTGATTTCCTCATCCTTGAACCGAGAATAATAATGATACTGATTTTATTGGGTTTGTGTCAAACTTAAATGATGTTGTCATCAAAGGATCCAAACAAGTGCCTGGCACAGAGTAAGATATTGAAAAAGTGTTTGCTTTTATCTATTTATTATTTATTTATTTATTTATTTATTTATTTATTTTTGCGGTACACAGCCTCTCACTGTTGTGGCCTCTCCCGTTGCGGAGCACAGGCTCCAGACGCGCAGGCTCAGCGGCCATGGCTCACGGGCCCAGCCGCTCTGCGGCATGTGGGATCTTCCCGGACCGGGGCACGAACCCGTGTCACCTGCATCGGCGGGCAGACTCAACCACTGCGCCACCAGGGAAGCCCCGTTTGCTTTTATTTTTGTCTTCTTTATGAATTTAGTTTAGTTCTCCTAGTTCCAAAACATCAATATTACTGTTGGTATAACTACCAGTTGGTTTTATGTTAACTCTACACATTGCTTTGGGATAGAGCAGAGTGTGGCTGAGCCTCAGAGGAGTGGACTCAGGAACTAAGACGCCTCTGCGTCCTCTCTTTCTTCTCTGGCTACATGATCTCTCTTTTCTGTGAAACCGTTCTGTTCTCTTGTGTTACATCTTGACTCTGCTTGCTCATTGGTAAACTTAGTATTAGGTGGCCACACCAGAGTGGCAGCCTTGTCCCCAGCTTGCACACCTTCATAATCCCAATGCCAATAACATACTGCCATCACCAGGTGTCATACCCACATTCCGAGTACAGAGAATCTAGTTGACTCACCTCTGGTTCCATCACCTGAGCCTGGAAAACCCTGCAGCCAACTCAGCTGACTTACAGAGAATGCATGGGATTTATAAGAAGGGGTATGGGGGTGAGAAAAAAAAAAAGCAGCCGTAAGTCTGTGAGTATTGCTGATATATGGGAAAGCTCTTGATTTTTGTATCTCTATTTAGTATCTAGTCACTTTACCCAATTCTTTTCTTGCATCTAGTTCCTAATTTTATTAATTCTGCTAGTTTTTCCATTGAAAGCAATGGGCTGTATATGACAGTGTCATAGGATATGTGCATTCTGGCTTCTTCGTTCCAGTTGCTTTAGCTCCCTTCATGTGTCACGTCTTGCTGTAGGGTGTCTACTAGGAGGCTGTGCAGTAGTCAAGCAAGAGATGATTGCAGCTTGTAATTTTCCTGGAGGTGGAGAGAAGTGGATAGATTTCACATATAACTTGGAGATAGCACCAACTGATTTTAGTGATGTAGGTGTAAGAGAGAAGGTGGTGATAAGAGATAACTGTCACATTCTGGCCATTGTACGTTGGAAGAGGAACAAATTTGGGTAGGGGTTTATACCATGAGTTTGAGGTGTGTGTGAGGCATCTAATGAGGTCTGAGCCTGGAGTTCAGAAAAAAAAGTCTGTACTGCAGTTACAGGTGAGGGGTTGTCGGCACATTGCAATGGGAGTGGGCGAGACTGCATAAGGAGAGGGGTTGGAAGTAGGAGAAGGCCTGTGCCTGTGAACTGAGGAACTTAACCATTCAGAAGTTGAGTAGAGGAAGAAGAAGAACATAGAGAAGATGCATCCGGAGAAGTGCAGCGAAAACCAGTAGAATGTGTTGCCAAGTAGAAGAAAGTGAGTGTTTACAAGTTCAAAATGTGCTTAGCAGTCAAATGAGATCGCAGTGTCAGTAGCTAATATTTGTTGAACGTTTACTATGCTCAGCCATTTTTCTTCTATGAGCTTCATATGAATTACCTCATTTAATCCTCCCAGCAACTCTCTGCTGTCATTATCCCCACTCTGTAGATGAGGAAACAGGGGCAGAAGGTGAAAAATTAAGAAGGAACACCAGAGCCCTAACTCACTGCCTCCCTAGATGAGCAAGTAAAATTGTTGCTATGGGTCACTGGCGACTTTGGCAAAGGTCATTTTGGTGGAATAATAAGGGTAGACATCAAGTGCAGTGTGTTGAAGAGTGACGGACAAGTAAAGAGAACATGCAGAGAACCCTCTCAAGAACCGTCTGTGAGGGGTGAGGGGGCACAGCCATAGCCAAGGGTGTGGATTGTAGAAGAAACTTTAATGCACCAACATCCAAAGCAAGCTTGAGTCCTTGAGAGCAAAATCTTCTTGATTAAGATATAACCCCAGGGCTTCCCTGGTGGCGCAGTGGTTGAGTCCTCTGCCGATGCAGAGGACGCGGGTTCCTGCCCCGGTCTGGGAAGATCGCACATGCCGCGGAGCGGCTGGGCCCGTGAGCCATGGCCGCTGAGCCTTGCGCGTCCGGAGCCTGTGCTCCGCGACGGGAGGGGCCACAGCAGTGAGAGGCCCACATACCGCAAAAAAAAAAAAAAAAAGATAGAACCCCAAAGGATAGTACAGACCAAGCTCACTTACACAGAGAGCTGCAAATATCTAACATTTCATAAGGAATGTCAGACTTATGCCAATGATAATGTAATATTTAAGAAATTCCTATGAAAATCAAGAACAAGACAAAGGTATCACCACTATTATTTAACAGTGTTCTGAAATTTCTGGCCAGTGTCAATTTTACTTCCAAATTATAGTCTGCATCTATCTGTTTCTCTCCATAGCCCCCAATACCACCAACCTGTAATCATTTATTATCAACTCCTGACTAATCTTCCTGTTTTCACTCTCTCTCTTCTCTCATCCATCCTCCAATTATAGAGATGGATCTTTACAAAACTACTCATGGGCTCTTTGTGCTTGAAATATTTAGCTGCTTCCCATTAAGTGAAAATCCCCAGTCCCTGTAGTTGCCTCTCATCTCTCATTCACTCCCCTTCTGTGCCTCTGCTCCTGCCGCAGTTCCCTGAACTCGCCAGCCTGTCTTCTGCCTCGGAACTGTTCGTTGGTTCTGTTTGGAACACTCTTT
>NW_006771828.1:500941-518589 GCF_000442215.2 Lipotes vexillifer
TGGTTAACCTCTATCTACATCTTCAAAGTCGTTTTCTCAGGGGAGGCTTTCTTGATACTCCAATCAAATTCAGTTCCTTTTGTTTAATTTCTCACTGTACCTTTAATACTACACTTCACCTTTATGCCACTTATCACAATTTATAATTATAAATTTACTGACATGGGTTTTGTTTTTTTTTTTCTATTTCCCCCAGTAGAACAGTAGCTTCGTAAGAGCAGGGACCGTATCTGTTTACGTCTTTATCTCAGACAACCAACATAATGCCGAACACATAGAAGAATTCAATTGGTTAATTCAATGCTGAAGGAGATTAGTGTAGACAAGGCTTAGTGTTTCTTTTCAACCTTCTGAAGTATTCGATAATTGTTATTTTGATTTATTCAACTCAGTATCAACCCTGTTTTTTCAGATTCCGACTATTGAATTTGTGAGGTGGAGTGAGAGATCAAAATTAGTTTCACATGTATGATCCTTGAAATTCTGTTTCATATGGTATTTGTCTTTGAGAGATATCACTTAGATGTGGCATCTAAAATATGACACAAATGAACTTATCTATGAAATAGGAACAGACTCACAGATGTAGAGAACAGACTTGTGGTTGCCAAGGCGGGGGGTAGGGGGAGGTATAGGTTGGGAGTTTGGGATTAGCAGATGCAAGCTATAATATATAGAATGGATAAACAACAAGTTCCTACTGTATAACACAGAGAACTGTAGTCAATATCCTGTGATAAACCATAAGGGAAAAGAATATGAAAAAGAATGTGTGTGTATGTATCTATATAACTGAATCACTCTGCTGTACACCAGAAGCTAACACAACATTGTAAATCGACTATACTTCAATAAAATAAATTTTAAAAAATAAATTTTGTTTCAAAAAAGACAATATATAAAACATATATTTAATAGTAAACTATATTTAATAGTGTACTAAAATGTGCAGAGAAGTAATCGGTTAACATAATTCCATTTTTCATTTCTTGTGAAGGACCTTGCCTTTGGCAAGCCACTATTCAGTTCCTTACTCTAAAAAACAAAATAATACAGTTCTTTTAATACCAGATATTACACAGTGTCTTTTTAACTTTGTGGTAGTGTGAAGGGTCGTCTGTTGAGTCTTGTGTCATAATTTTTAGTTGCAATTACAGTGGAATTTTTGGAACTATTGACAGCAGTAACCTTAGGTTGGTTTTGCATGGAAATTTATTCAGTAACTATTTTATGTAATTTAAGGACAAAGAAATATGGAAATTCGGGGCACGTAATGAGAGATAAGTAGAAAAGTCACGACCCTCATTCACATGATTGTTAAGACAACTTGAGTTTTTCTCTTTAGTAGGGGCTGAGTGTTCTCAGAGGGTGGTTTACAGTTTGTCTGAATTCTGCTCTAATTTTGACCTTTATTCCAGTTACCCTCTTTCTTCATTCCAGGCTCCGGCGCTGTCTCGGGCGCGCACTCCTGTGCTTTAGTCCCCTCCGCCTTGCCCAGGGTCACCCTCTCGGGCGCGCACTCCTGTGCTTTAGTCCCCTCCGCCTTGCCCAGGGTCACCCTCTCGGGCGCGCACTCCTGTGCTTTAGTCCCCTCCGCCTTGCCCAGGGTCACCCTCTCGGGCGCGCACTCCTGTGCTTTAGTCCCCTCCGCTTTCCCCGGGCTCTTTTTTCCACAGCCTCTTGGTAATCCTGCCGCCCCTCCGGCTTTCTTTCCCAGCTATTTTGCTTTCATCCCATCCAAGCCTAGTTCCCTTTTCGAGTTACTTTCCTTCCATTTTTATTTCAGGTAGCTCTGAGGAGGAAAGACAAATTTTAATATAAACATAAAAATTCCTGGACAGGTGACTTGAGTATTTTGTGGACTCAGTAACAAGGAAGAGATCTGTTATGCAGTTCCCCTCTCACATGAGAGCATTCCTGAATCAGACTGGGTTTTAAATTAAGAGGAAGGTAGAGGCAACCCACATTTGGTGACAGAGATTTTAGTGTAATGAAAAGATGTGGTTTTTAAAAATTACAAAAAGAAATGGACTTAAAAATGTATCTGGCAATCGCTTCTGCTTCATATAATCATCAAATATTGATTATATCTCACTGTTTTCACTAGATCTCAGTTAATAAATATACTTCACATAACCGCATCTCTTTGTTGGAGGTGATTCCAGATGGTAGGGGAATCATTAATTCATGGTCACCAAATATTAGATGACAGGTGCATCATTTTTATTTAGAGCCCAGTGGCATGTGAGCTTCTCCTTCACAGTCAATGTAAAAGCAATTCACTGTATAGTCGTTACTGAACAAGTGTCCCGCCAGACTTACATAGCAAAATTCCACTGCTCAGAAAGCAGAGGTGTGATGCAGCTGCTGTCCTAGTGGACATTGTACAAACAGCCGCCTGTGTGACAAGTTATTGTCTGGACTTAGGATCGTCTATTGCTTCTTAGTTTAATATCTTAAAGAATTTATTTTGGGGTCTTATTTTGCTTGCTAATCTTCACAATCTTCTTTAAGCCATAAAAGTAACTCCCATCACCTGTTCTAATAGCAACAGAGGAGAAACGAGGCAAGACACAGAAAGCAGTTAATATTGGCTTCATCTTTTCTGCATTCTTCCGTGATGTTCTCCGTGTCCCGCTGATCATGAGGTCATCATACCATGAGATCAAAAATAATGACAAAATGGTAAAGCACAAACGCTTTGGGCAAACATTTTGTGGAATGTTACTTTAAGTCCCCGCACTTGTCCAGCCCTGGGGTGGAGTGTGGTGATGCGATGGCGTCACCTGCTGCCCGTGTTCCCGGGCTCACTGGCAGTGGTCCTTCCTCCACTTAAGGTTTACTTGTGTGTACAGATGATTCATGGCATTGACGTCCTGGTGAAAATCGAGGGCTGAGTCACACAGGAGCACCCAGGAGACAGAGGTCAAACCAAGGCCTCTTCCTTTTAGAGGGAACTCAGGAGGTCATCTCCACTGACCCTCATCCATTATTTGGATTTTGACAGCTTCCAGGCTCTGCTCACTAATGCTAATAACAGACAATTCTAAGTTCTTCATTTTAAGTCAAAATCTATTCCCTGTTATTTTGACCAGTTTGTCCCCTTGGGAAGAATACATTCTCGGCTTGTTCCTTCTTCAAGTGACTGACAGGCTTTTGGAGGGTTGACAATGGCAGATGTCTTCTCCTGAACATTTGCACGCTAGGATCTCAGGTGTTTCTGTTGTGCCTCGTGGATGCAGAGGCTCCTACTGGTCCTCACAGACTTCATCTTGTGATGCTCCAGCTTATCAGGGTGCTGTTAGTGGGATGCTCACAAGTGGGCCAGATCTTCTGGTGCGTTTGAGGAGTGGATAATGCAGGCGATATAATAGAGTGAAGCGGGGTTTAGTGGGGCTGAGCCCTAATCCTGGCTCCAGCTTAGCTGATTGCATGGCTGTTTCAGAATCTCCATCTGTAAAAGAAGAGGGCAAGGCTAGATTACCTCTGGAAGCACAAAGGTTCAGAGCTAGAATGAACCTCAAAATATAAAAGGTCTGTACTATTGTCAGGCAGTTGTTTCCTTGAATCAAAATGTAAGCATTGACATTTATATGTGCCAACTTTTATTGTGGGGTTTTCCCCTAGTGTTTCTACTTGGAGACTTTAACCCTTGATTCTGACATCTATTACGACAGTCACTTTTTAGCTTTCTAAAAGCCACAAATTTTGTACACATAAATTCTGAGTCTTTGAGTAACTGATATAAATATTGAATAAGACAAGGCCTAGGGCACAGCTCTGTGGCACACCCTTGGAGAAATCTTTCTATGACAACTAAACATAAATGGATATAGAATTAGCATATTTAACCACTTACTTCACTGCAGTTTAACCCACTTTTATCTAACACATGCTAAGAAATTTTGTTAAATGTCTTACTGCATGAAATAAACCAATCTCATAACATTTGAATGATTTTTGTTTTTTGACATGATGTACCTTCTTGATAATCATCTTATCCTTTACAAAGAGCATAAAGCCAATTTGCTTAATAAATAATTTTAGAATTTTGCCAAGGATCGATATTCAACTTACTCATTACTCGTGTATTCTTTAAATGAGGAAACATTATTGGATCTAGGCCTTTTCTTCTCCGAGATTCTCAGAAATTCATGTTAGTGGCCAATTTCCCTGAGCTCTTAGTTATCTGTGCTTAATCTGTCTTCTCCTATCTTAATGTCTGTCTTTGTCTCAAGGGTAGTTAGCTAGAATCAATGAATTAAAAAGCCTTGAATTTATTTTCAAAGCAGTTTGATGCCAACTATAACCCAGCTTGATACTGAAGTTTCCTTCTGAACACATGCTAGGTTTTAGAACACGCTTGTTCAGGCATCCATTTACTTGATCATTTACTCTCTACTCTGTACCAGACACTGTGCAGCGCTAGTGTAACAGAGACGAAAGAGAAAACATTCTTTCAGACAGCATGCGTGAGGTGTGGGATGGTTTGTAAAGGATGCTGTGGGAAGGAAGAGGAGGGAGTGAAAACTCTGCCTGGCAGAGGGAAGTGAGCTGGGAAAGGGCTCCTTAGTGAGTCTTGAAGCATAGGTAGGAGTTCTCCAGAACAAGGGAGAGGCACATGGAATAGTCCACTTATAAAGCACAGAGTGGGACAAGTATGAGCTGTACGGGGAACCAGACGGAGTGTATTGTACAACAAAATGAAAAGCAGCGACCACCAGAGGGAAAAAGAAGGAAAGAACTTTCAAAAAACTGACTAAAGTACAGCTTCAGGCAGAGCACCCTTCAGGAGAATTGCCAGGAAGGAATATCAAGAGATGCCCTCTGAGCAGCCAGTTCAGCTCGCTCTCCCCTGGTAGGGTCACCACCTGACCCCCAAGCAAGCAGTCAGTAAGGTGGAGAACCTTGATATTCTGGAAGAGTCATCCCACAAGAAAACCCATCTGAAGGCCAGTGTTCCTATGAAAGACTCAGGCTGGCTTAAATAAGACTTTAGTGCAGCCTTTTGCTTGGCGTTTACTAGGAATTTCTGAAGCTCTCTATTTTCTTTATTCTTGAAGTTTATAGAAACTGAAAATTTTAGCGTAAGAGGGAAAATGGATTTGAGCTGTAGTCTTGGTTTATTCTGCTAGTTGCTGTCCTAAGGCTACTTAATCTGAATTAGTTTATCCTTTATTCAATTGAAGAAAGAAAAGAGCATGAGATATAGCCACCTCTTTTATGAGTCAAATGAGATTTAGAATTTGATCATAACGTCTAAGGGGTGAATTCCTGGCTTTCTGTGGTAATAAATAGCCACGGTCGTATTTATAGAAGAACCCAATTTACTGATCTGAATTCCAGTAATTACTAGCCAGATGTTGAGTCTTTTCTTGTAATCTCCCTCCTCAAGTTGTCACAAGAATTCTCAGGGATTCTGTGTTTGTCACCTCTGATCAGTGTGTGTGTCAGCAGTAGGCCTTGCTGCTGCCATTCCCTCTTTTGGTTCTTGAGAAGAAGAGGAAGAAATTTCAGAAATTTCAAATTTCTAATTTGAGCTGATGGCACCTGCAGGTTTTGCTGCATCTCCATTCACTTAGGTTGATTGCTGGTATCTATAGAGAGTGAGAGACAGAGACAGAGACAGGCAGAGAGACAGAGGGGGAGAATCAGTTATCCAATAGACAGTTATTTTGTATGTTCATAGAATATTTAGAAAAAATTACGATTCCTTGGGAAAACAAATAAGTTTAAAAAGCAGACCTTTTGCAAGACACATTCCTGGATATAAACAATAATAAAGAAATCAAGAAATGAAGAAAAATACTCCTAAATATAACCCTTGAGCCAAAGAGTAAATAAAAGGGGAATTCATAGAAATTAATGAACAAGAAAATACTTCATATCAAAATAAATGGAGCATGAAAAAGCTATACTGTGGGTGAAAATATACAGTGCAAAACATGTTTAAGTATAAAGGAGAAAATATAAAAAGAAAGGGAATAAGTTTTTATCTCATGCAATAACAGAGGAACAAATAAACCAAAATAAAATAGTAGAAGAGAATTAACAAGTATAATCATAAAATTGTTAAACAGAATTTTTTTATTAATGTATAGTTGACTTACAATATTACATTAGTTTCAGTTGTACAGTCTATTGGTTCAGTATTTTTACAGGTTATATGCCATTAAAAGTTATTACAGAACAATGGCTATAATTCCCTGTGCTATATATCATTGTTGCTTATCTAATTTATACATAGTAATTTTTATCTCTTAATCCCATACCCCTAACTGGCCCCTCCCCCCTGCCCTCTCCCCATTGGTAACCACTAGTTTGTTCTCTATGTCTGTTAGTCTTCTGTTTTGCTGTATACATTCATTTACATTATATTTTAGATTCCGCATATAAGTGATACCATAAAGTATTTGTCTTTCTCTGACTTATTTCACTAAGTATAATATCCTCTAGGATCGTCCCCACTGCTGCAAATGGCAGAATTTCATTCCAACAGAATTTTTTAAAAAAATTGTTAAAAGGATTAACAAACCCAAAATCTGGTTTAATAAAATGGCCAATAAAATAAATAAAATTCAGTTAAGGAAACAGAAAATAAAAATTAGAAATGAGAGAAATTGGAAAGAAGAAAGAAATTTATAAACATAAATTTGACCACAGATAGTGTGTGGGCTAAAAGATTCTGAGAGACTACTATGTGTGATTCTAAAGAAAGGATTTTGATGACCTAGAAAGATGGATGATTTCCTCCCCAAAATGTAAAAAACAGGCAAAGAATTGTTGGAAAGTATGACTTCACTAATTATGTGGAAGAAATTGAAGAGACGATTCAAGGTCTACCACTGAATAAAGGACAAGGACTAAGTGGTTTCTCAGCAGGGTTTACCTAGCTCGTGTTGTTTAAAGTATTTTAGACCAAAGAAAAGATGGACAGGGGGCTTCCCTGGTGGCGCAGTGGTTGAGAGTCCGCCTGCCGATGCAGGGGACACGGGTTTGTGCCCCGGTCCGGGAAGATCCCACATGCTGTGGAGCGGCTAGGCCCGTGAGCCATGGCCGCTGATCCTGCGCGTCTGGAGCCTGTGCTAATTCCAAGTCTAATAAAAAACAAAAAGAAAACTGTAACCGAATTTTGTTTATGAATATAGATATATTAAAAAAAATAAAATATTAGCAAATAGAATTCAACAGTTCAGCAAAAGGAAGTTCAACACTAGGAAGTCAAGGATGATTCAAGTTAAGGGATTTTATCAGCATACTACATGACATCAACCATGTGAAGTGTAAAAGTTTTGTGATCATATAGATGCAGAAGCTTTTGATAATACACGATAATGCAGTGATCATTCATAATCAAATCTCCAAGGAAAACAGGAATTGATGGAATATTTTTACTAAAATCCAACCACAAATATTATTCTTAAAAATGGCAAAACTATGTTAGAAATTGTTAAATAAGCAAAATTAAGACTTAAGGAGGTAAAATTGCCATCACCATTGCATCATAAGAAAATTAAATAACTTGTATGAATTGGAAAAAAGAGGTAAACCTATACCTTTTTATTGGATTGCATATGTAGAAAGCCTAAGCGACTTTGCTAGGAAAAAGTTTTCAATTTCTAAGAGATTTGAGGAATTGGGTTAGATATCAGAGATGTATTGAACAATAGATTTTCTTTATCTTAGCCATAAACATCTAGAAAGGTAAATAGGAAATATTCTATTAATGTTGAATGTAAGTTATAAAAGCAGTAAGAATTGGGGAAATTTTGAATAAGAAAGGAATATGGTGTATAAAAAGAAAAAGCATATGAAAAAGATTTAAATGAATATACAAACTATTTCCTTAAAAGCTTCAATATTAAAAGTTCAGTAGTTCAAAATCAATATGTAAATTTAATGCAATATAAATAAAAATGCTGAGCTGTTTTAAAATTTGTTTTGGAGTTGGATAAGATTGCTTAAAATTTATAGGGCCAAATAAATACCTGAAAAGAGTTAAAAATGTTTCAACAACAATAGCAAGGCTTGATTGCCTTGCCAGACATTATACCATCCTCTAAAGTAACCATAATAATATAAATGTTATAACATATAGTATAAAGATAGATAGAACAAAACTGAGAATCTAGAAATTGACCCCTGAATTTATGAGAATTTAATAAATATTGTATTTCAATTCAGTGGAAATGGATGGATTATTCCATAGATGTTCTGGTACCACTGACTCTATACATATGAAAAATACCCTATACAAAAATAAATCCCAGATGGACAAAGGATTTATGTAAAAATCCAAACAAAACAATATATATTTTATATTTGTACAACCTAGGGACAAGGGTATATCTAACCACGATTTTAAACCCAGAAACTATAAAGTAAAAGGCAAATATATTAGACATAAAGATTAAACATTTCAATGGTGAAGGACTGTAGTCAAAATCAATTAGAAAATGATGATTCTGGTAATATTATAATGTAATTAACAGGCAGCCAGTTAACATTTGTACTTTTCAGAGAGTTTTTAAAAATGGACAAGCAAAGATGAACAGTTTAATATTTAAAAGTGAACCAAGTGTATGAACCGGTTGTTTAGTAAAGAGAAAACTCTAAAAAAAAAAAAAAGAGAAAACTCTAAATACTAACAAACATATAAAAGGCTCAGATTCACCAGTAGGCAGTGATATGTAATTTAAAGCAATTAGGAATTATGACTTTACACCATCAGCCTGACACCTGGACAAAGCATTCCCATACATCGCTGGTGGGATGTTTAGAGCTACAGACTCTTGTAGAAAGCAATTTGGCAATATCTATTTAAAAAAAAAAATTTAATGCATAATCTTAAGACTCTGATCAATGTAAAGTAGATTTCATGCATGATGTTTATTGCAGCATAATTTGTAGAAAAGTGGAAACAGAATAGTCATTAACAGAAAAACACTTGAACAAATTATAGTACATCTATGTTATAGAATATTATGGAACTGTTGAAGAGAATAAATTAGGACTATACTGGGTAATCTAAATTGGTATATGGAAAGTAATTTTGGGGGAGAAAATAAAAATGCAGAAAAATGTATATAATATAACCCATTTTTTTTCCTTTGTAACATCCTTTTATTTTATTTTTTAACATCTTTACTGGAGTATAATTGCTTTACAATGGTGTGTTAGTTTCTGGTTTATAACAAAGTGAGTCAGTTATACATATACATATGCCCCCATATCTCTTCCCTTTTGCATATCCCTCCCTCCCACCCTCCCTATCCCACCCCTCTAGGTGGTCACAAAGCCCCAAGCTGATCTCCCTGTGCTATGCGGCTGCTTCCCACAAGCTATTTTACATTTGGTAGTGTATATATGTCCATGCCACTCTCTCACTTTGTCCCAGCTTACCCTTCCTCCTCCCCATATCCTCAAGTCCATTCTCTACTAGGTCCGCATCTTTATTCCTGTCTTGCCCCTAGGTTCTTCTGACCATTTTTCTTCTTTTTTTCTTTTTTTTTGTTAGATTCCATATATATGTGTTAGCATACGGTATTTGTTTCTCTAAGCTATTTTCATTTGGGAGTGTATATATGTCCATGCCACTCTCTCACTTTGTCCCAGCTTACCCTTCCTCCTCCCCATATCCTCAAGTCCATTCTCTACTAGGTCCGCATCTTTATTCCTGTCTTGCCCCTAGGTTCTTCTGACCATTTTTCTTCTTTTTTTCTTTTTTTTTGTTAGATTCCATATATATGTGTTAGCATACGGTATTTGTTTCTCTTTCTGACTTCACTCTGTATGACAGTCTCTAGGTCCATCCACCTCACTACAGATAATTCAGTTTCGTTTCTTTCTATGGCTGAGTAATATTCCATTGTATATATGTGCCACATCTTCTTTATCCGTTCATCTGTTGATGGACATTTAGGTTGCTTCCATGTCCTGGCTATTGTAAATAGAGCTGCAGTGAACATTTTGGTACATGACTCTTTTTGAATTATGGTTTTCTCAGGGTATATGCCCAGTAGTGGGATTGCTGGGTCGTATAGTAGTTCTATTTGTAGTTTTTTGAGGAGCCTCCATACTGTTCTCCATAGTGGCTGTATCAATTTACATCCCCACCGACAGTGCAAGAGGGTTCCCTTTTCTCCACACCCTCTCCAGCATTTATTGTTTGTAGATTTTTTGATGATGGCCATTCTGACTGGTGTGAGGTGATAACTCATTGTAGTTTTGATTTTCATTTCTCTAATGATTAATGATGTTACGCATCCTTTCATGTGTTTGTTGGCAATCTGTATGTCTTCTTTGGAGAAATGTCTATTTAGGTCTTCTACCCATTTTTGGATTAGGTTGTTTGTTTTTTTTGATATTGAGCTGCACGAGCTGCTTGTATGTTTGGGAGATTAATCCTTTGTCAGTTGCTTCATTTGCAAATATTTTCTCCCATTCTGAGGGTTGTCTTTTGGTCTTGTTTATGGTTTCCTTTGCTGTGCAAAAGCTTTGAAGTTTCATTAGGTGCCATTTGTTTATTTTTGGTTTTATTTCCATTCCTCTAGGAGGTGGGTCAAAAAGGATCTTGCTGTGGTTTATGTCGTAGAGTGTTCTGCCTATGTTTTCCTCTAAGAGTTTGATGGTGTCTGGCCTTACATTTAGGTCTTTAATCCATTTTGTGTTTATTTTTGTGTATGGTGTTAGGGAGTGTTCTAATTTCATTCTTTTACATGTAGCTGTCCAGTTTTCCCAGCACCACTTATTGAAGAGGCTGTCTTTTCTCCACAGTATATTCTTGCCTCCTTTATCAAAGATGAGGTGACCATATGTGCATGGGTTTATCTCTGGGCTTTCTACCCTGTTCCACTGATCTATATTTCTGTTTTTGTGCCAGTACCATACTGTCTTGATTACTGTAGCAGCCAACATCATCCTCAATGGTGAAAAACTGAAACCATTTCCACTAAGATCAGGAATACGACAAGGTTGCCTACTCTCACCACTATTATTCAATGTAGTTTTGGAAGTTTTAGCCATAGCAATCAGAGAAGAAAAAAGAAATAAAAGGAATTCAAATTGGAAAAGAAGAAGTAGAGCTGTCACTGTTTGCAGATGACATGATACTATACATAGAGAATCCTAAAGATGCTACCAGAAAACTACTAGAGCTCATCAATGAATTTGGTAAAGTAGCAGGATACAAAATTAATGCACAGAAATCTCTGGCATTCCTATACACTAATGATGAAAAATCTGAAAGTGAAATTAAGAAAACACTCCCATTTACCATTTCTACAAAAAGAATAAAATATCTAGGAATAAACCTACCTAAGCAGACAAAAGATCTGTATGCAGAAAATTATAAGACACTGATGAAAGAAATTAAAGATGATACAAATAGATGGAGCGATATACCATGTTCTTGGATTGGAAGAATCAATATTGTGAAAATGACTATACTACCCAAAGCAATCTACAGATTCAGTGCAATCCCTATCAAACTACCACTGGCATTTTTCACAGAACTAGAACAAAAAATTTCACAATTTGTATGGAAATACAAAAGACCCCAAATAGCCAAAGCAATCTTGAGAAAGAAAAACGGAGCTGTAGGAATCAGGCTCCCTGACTTCAGACTATGATATAAACAATTTTTAAAGCAAAAAAAAAAAAAAATGAAATCCATAGTGTGTGTGTGTGACTCTGTGTGTGTGTGTGTGTGTGTGCGTGTGTGTGTGTGTGTGTGTGTGTGTGTGTGTGTGTGTGTATCCAGCAATGATTATATGAATTTGGAGAAAAAAATTGGAAGGATACCTACAAAGTTGATAACGAAGGTCTGGCATTCAGAGAAGGGGTAAAAACAAATAAAAAAGTATGGGAAGAAGAGTATTATTTATTGTTATGCTTCATTACTTACATTATATATGTTTATATTAAAATTTTTTCTATCTATGAAATAGTTTATATTTATGAATTTAATATATCATATTCATAAATTTTACATTCATAAGATATATGTATAAATATATTCATATACTGTATAAATCCACAGATACATATATTCTTGAGAATGTATCAAATATTTTATAAGACAACATTTAAAAATCTACTAAAATATATATTTTATGTGATCATGTTTAGGAATTTATGTAAAATTTCTATAAGTTTTAGGTGATTTTTTAATTAAAAAAAACAAGTACAAGAGAGATGGATTGAAGAATGAAAAATATCTAGCTAACTGCTACGATAATACATAAATGAGATTGAACTAGGATTATGATAATGGTAGTGGCAGGATCAGGCAGAACAGGGGCAATTTAGCTAGAATAAAAAAGAAAATACATGAAGAAAGAAGAGTGGGGGAAGGGAGAAGGGATTCTCTTCTGATCCGTTGGTCTGTTTGTCTACCCCTGTACAAGTACAACACTGCCTAAATTACTGACATTTTATAGTAAGTATTGCAATGAAAGCACCAGTAGTGTGAGTCCTTCAACTTGCTTATTAAGATTGTCTTGGGTGCCAACGCAGAGAATGGACTTGAGGCCACAGGGAGGGGGAAGGGTAAGCTGGGATTGAAGTGAGAGAGTGGCATGGACATATATACACTACCAAATGTAAAATAAATAACTAGTGGGAAGCAGCCACATAGCACAGGGAGATCAGCTCGATGCTTTGTGTCCACCTAGAGGGGTGGGATAGAGAGGGTGGGAGGGAGGGAGACTCAAGAGGGAGGAGATATGGGGACATATGTATATGTATAACTGATTCACTTTGTTACACAGCAGAAACTAACACAACATTGTAAAGCAGTTATACTCCAATAAAGATGTTAAAAATAAAAAGATTGTCTTGTGTAGCCTAGGACCTAGGCATCTTCATATTAATTTTTAAATCAACATGTCAATTTCCACACTCACATACATACAACCTGCTGAGGTTTGGACTTAGTTTTTCTTCGATCTATAGATTGTTTGGGAGGAGTTTACCTTTTAATAATAGAGTCATCAAATCTATAGTATATCTGTTTGTTTAGGTTTTTCAAATCATCTCGAAGTAATTAATTTTCACTGTAGGCTTCTTACATAATTTTTGTTATCACTAGGTATTTGATGTTTTTAATACTATTTTTGATAATTTTAGATTTTTAATTTCCAATTGATATTTCCTAGGATATTGAAATACACTGAGCTTTGTTTATTGACCTTGTATCCAGCAACCTTGCTTAATTAACTAATTTAAATTCTATTAGTTTGTAGATTATTATATTGTATGTGAATAGATAGTTCTATTTCTTCCATTCCAGTTCTTATCGCTTGGATTTCTTTTTCTTGTCATATTGTACTGGCTAGGACTTTTAGTACACTATTGAATAGAAGTGGTTATAGTGAACATCCTTGTCTTTTTTTCTGAATGCATGGGGAAAGAATTCAATATTTTATCATTAAGTATGCTTTAGGTTTTTGTAGAGACACTTTATCATAATAAGGATATCAAGAATATAGTTTTCTGAGCTTATTCTTGAATGCCCATTCAGATAATTTTTAGATTGTCTTTTTAGCAGCTGGTGTGATGATACTATGATTTTCCTTCTTTTCTACACTGATTGATTTTTAAATGTTAAGCCAGACTTGGATTACTAGAATAAAACTCATTTGTTCATGATATATTATCCCTTTTTGTATATCACTGGATTCAATTATTGAATTCAATTCAATAATCCTAATATCTTTTTTAGGATTTTCGAAGCAGTGCTTATGCAAACTTGAGAGGTTTTTCCTTGTAATTTCCCTGTCAGATTTTGGTATTAGATTTATGCTGGGTTCATAAAATGAGATGAAGACTGTGACCTCTATTTCTGTTCTCTGAAGGAGTATGTGTACTATTTGTGTTAATTCTTCCTAAATGTTTCTAAGAATTCACTAGAAAAGCCAGCAGGATCTGGAGCTTTCTTTGTGAAATATTTTAATTTATGGGTTTAGTTATTTTGTATTACTTAATTGCTTTGTTTTGCATGTCTCCTCAAAATTTGGAAAACTTTTGTTCCAGTGGTTATATTCATAAACTATGATATCTATTTTTCCACTCACTATCTATTGATTTCCTTCTCTGGAATGGCAGAATTAGTGTATTTCCAATTCCATCCCTGCCACTGTCTGACTTCAATGAATTATTATTTTTCTTAGTTTTTACATTGGTATTATTGATTTGCTTATCTCTGTTAATTTTTTAGCTTTGAAGACAATTTTTAATACCTCATCACAAAAGGTAAAGGAATTATTACACCCACGTTACCATTCTCTATCTCTCTTCTTCTAATTTTTGTTAGACGTATAATTTCAACATTTTTCAACATGTATTTATAGTAATTACATGTTGTTCTATAATCACAATTCATAATTTTTCTTTTTTATTTCAGTCCTGCAGCTAAATGGAATCTGTGTTCATTGTTAGTCCTTTACCTACAGCTTCTATATTCTTTCGGTTGGGTGACGTCTGTCTTCTAGTAGTTCCTTCTCAAAAAGTTTATGAAAAAAAACATATGGAGTACGTGGCGATCACCACAAATTTTCTTTTACTTTATACTTTAATGACAATTTAGTTGGGTTTATAGTTCTTGGGACACTCTTTGTTTCCTTGGGGGACATTTTAGCCGTTGCTACTAACATTGAATTTTGAATGCTGCCGTGGAGTTATGTGTGACCAGCCTAAAACCTTTTGTAGGAGATTGATAATTTTCTTCACTTTAAAGAAGGAGTTAATGCAAATACAATAATCAAATGTGTAATTTAAGGGCTTCATTTAAGAGGTGGCAGCATTTGAGGGAAATTG
Organism: Lipotes vexillifer; assembly: GCF_000442215.2. NCBI lineage: Eukaryota > Metazoa > Chordata > Mammalia > Artiodactyla > Lipotidae > Lipotes > Lipotes vexillifer. The sequence goes on from NW_006771828.1 coordinate 515,759, forward strand.
ATTTTTTTAGACTTAATTCGGCTAAGTACAAAAAGTCTCCCTTCCTGAGGAGTTGGGGTCAGAACATAAAGTATAACTCAGACATGTCTTTTAGGGAAGGTATTTTTTTCCCTGGCCATTATAATACTTGAAAAAGAACTCCTCACTATTAAAATTTTGATAGTGCAAGGTTAAAAGATATATTTAACCTGAGTTTTGCTGTGTGGGAGGGTCTTAGAATCTTTAGCTTACTGATTCCACTTGTAGCCAGGTTCTAGCTTTCAGTGGAAGAGCCTCCAAGTGAATCAGTGGGGAAGGACTAAAGCCAAATACGGAGGCATGACAATCACTGCTTTACTCCTTCCTCTGAGTAGAAACACCCTTCCAGATACCCATGGTTCCATGGTCCAGTGTGAGTTCAGCACCATTAGAAAAGAAGAGGAGGACGAGAGGAGACGCAGAGACTTTGCAGTTAGGTCGGTTGGAGAGAGAGCTTAATCAGAAGAACCTGGACCACTGCTAAGTGAGTGCAGACAGTGGAGAGTGGAGACAGGGGCCCTGGAGCCTGCGTTCCCTTCACCATTACGGAACATCTTCAAAAGTTCCTGAAAAGTTTCTTTGTCCACAAAATTGTAAAAATTTACCTTATTTCAAAAACTTCGCTCAAAAAGTCTCTTCTGGGAGTCTTTGAAAGTTCAGGCTATTTAAAAATGAATATTATTAATTTTACTGAGTTTATAGCCATTATAGTCTAGCAGTGTGTATAATATCTATCAGGGGACATCTTAAAACGCATATTATCGTAAAATGCATATTTAAGGAGCTTCCACTTACATAAATTGAATTTAATAGATTGTAACAACTTCAGTGGGACCATTAGGGTCTTAGGAAAACAAAGTTCAGGGTCTTGTTAAAACATATATTCTCGGGCTTCCCTGGTGGCGCAGTGGTTGAGAGTCTGCCCGCCGATGCAGGGGACACGGGTTCGTGCCCTGGGCCGGGAAGATCCCACATGCCGCGGAGCAGCTGGGCCCGTAAGCCATGGCCGCTGAGCCTGCGCTTCCGGAGCCTGTGCTTTGCAGCGGGAGAGGCCACAGCAGTGAGAGGCCCACGTACCGCAAAAAAAAACAAAAAAACAAAAAGAAAACTTTTTGTGTCAGAAATGTGAAGGTATATGTGTTTCTGGTTAAGCTGAGGTTATTAATTGTTAGTTATCAACAGATATATTTAATGAAAAGCACTGAGTGTAAATTATATCCAGTGTTTTTCGGAATGTGGTCTGCAAACCACCTACATCAGAATCTCCTAGGTGCTTAAAATGCCTGCTTCTGAGTCCCACCCTAGGTTTTTGCATTTTAATCAGCTCCTTCACAGATTCTTGCACACCAAGAAAAATTTGAGAGCAGTAGTAATTTTCATCTGTAAACCTATAACGTAATCAAATCCTGGAGTCCTATCTAGACTGAACCCTGCTGCCTGGGTGTACACTCGAACCGTGCAGTGTATGCTATAATGCCTTAAACGTTCTTCAAGGAATACCTATCATGTTGACTGTTCAGAATCTAAAGGCATCAACCACTCAAGGCCTAAGGATGCTCAGTGATAGTAACTGACCCTCACCTACAGCACAACACTGGACCCACCAACACCAAAAACACAATGAAACAAAACCCTCTGTCGTGTTGTCTCGTTGTCTTCCTCAAAAACAGAACCATATTAATAACGAATAACCCTATCTCTAAATTTTTTCACTATTTTCTCTTCTTTTAGAAGTACAAACAATAGCCTCTTGAGCCAGTGAAAATTGCATTTATCTGTGGCCCAGCTACAAGGCTACATTGAAGGAAAATTCTTCATTTGCTACCGAGAAGTATCAACTCTGGTAGTTGAAATAAATTTGAAACGAATCTCACACTAATGGCTTAAAGTCCTTAAAAGGATTGCCTGGTTACTGGTTTCACTCACAGCAAAGTGGTTGTAACACATAGAAACATCTAGAGGTGCTTATGTGCTTGAGAAGTTTTCTAAAAGTTAGAGTCATAAGCACCACCATTGGTATCAAAGCTCTTCAGTTCATAGGCTTCCAGGACTTGGATGGAACAAAATGCCTCCCGGCTGTGCTTAATGGCCTTGGGGGCGTGGTGGTGGTTCTTGATTGTGGAGAAGGAGTCCCAGCTGTGCTTACTTAGGAGCACTCTGACTAATACTCTTTGTTCCCCTGTAGAGAACCCCTACCAGAATATAGTTATTAATACCATAAAGGTGCCCTATAAAATCTTGTGAAGTCATGGGCCTTCTTAGCCCAAGGTTGCAGTAAATGGAAAATGTGAAAAGTTTGAAATTAAGTATGAACATCAAGTTCTGACATGGGAAGAATAAACTGAATAAGTGAAAAAAAGAAAGGATAATTATTTGGATCTTTGGAGCTTTAAACTAAATTATCTGGCTCATATAGGTTCTGGGAAACACTCAGAAGTGATACGCTGTTGGCCTTGCTGTTAGAAACTATTTTAGTTTTTAATGTTTCTAAACTTAAATTAGAAATGATTTAAATGTGCAAAAGTATAGAGTTCTTACAGTTTTCTCTCATTCCTGTAGTTTCCTTCTCAACTAACTGCAGTCTTATTTGTGAGTGATTTGTTACATTAGAGACAGGTGAAAACGTACACGGTTTCATCTAGTTTTCCCACTGGCTGGACTTGACTAACAGTTCAATAGTGAATCCTGATGTGAACGGCTTTTGAGTAATAAAGGCTGGAAGATGAAGATCTAGATCCTCAGTCTAGAGCAGAGTTGTGTGTCTGAATTCTTAGCCCTCCGCTACAAGTTTGCTTTTGGGATTTGGTCTTTCC
>NW_006771828.1:518620-521394 GCF_000442215.2 Lipotes vexillifer
CCTATTAGTTTGTTCCCAGATGACACAGTAAGGAAAACACCATCCTTACTACCAATAAATAAATGCTGTACTGGGATCATTTGGGAGATCAGAACTCTGATCATGAGAAGACTCCTAGCACCTCTTATATCTTCTCATGAATCTGACAAGAGAGTTTGCTTAGTTTTGTGCTAGATGATTTGGAGGAATTTTTTTAAAATATATGTGTTATGGAGACAATCTCAGTGTCCATCAATAGATGAATGGATAAAGAAGATGTAATTAACACACACACACACACACACACACACACACACACACAATGGAAAGGTTTCAGCCATAAAAAACAATGAAATTTTGCCATTTGCAGCAACATGGTTGGACTTGGAGGGTATTATCAGACAGAGAAAGACAAATACTGTATGATTTCACTTATATGGAATCTAAAAAATACAACAAACTAGTGAGTATAACAAAAAAGAAGCAGACTCACAGATGTAGAGGACAAACTAGTGGTTACCAGTGGGGAGAGGGAAGGGTGGAGGGGCACGATAGGGATAGGAAAAATTATTATTATGGAATTATATGAAATCATGTGTGTGAAACTTTTGAAAATTGTAAAACACTATATAATTTAAAGACTCATTCAATAAAAACAACTGAAGGAAAAAGACCCATGTGTTAAGAGACTCACAACACTGCTGGAGACTCAAACCAAGCCTACCTCCTGTCCCCCTCGGCAGACTCAAGGTGTCGTCAGTTCAACCATCACCCCTCGCGAGGATGATTCCCAAACCTGTGTCCTGCACCTGAGTTCTCCCCTGGAGTTTGCTTCCCTTTCCAAACTACCCAAGACCCATCCTCCTGGATGTCAGTGTCTCAAACGAAACCCATCCCCTTCCCTCTTTCCTCTGCCGTCTGCCCCTCTTCCTGCACTTGCCCTTTTCTGCCTGTGGTGATGACCTCACCATCCTCCCGAGCTTTGCGTAGGCCCAAACCTGTAGTTTTCGTTAACTCTTATTTCTCTTTCTTCGGTTGCATCTCAGTTCTCGTAGCTGCCCTGCGTTTTCATTCCTGTGCCATCGTCCCGAGTTCCAGCCCTCCTCGATCTTGCTAGACCGCTCGCATAGCCTCCTAACTGAATCCTACCCCTAACCTCTCCCCTCCCCAAAACGTGTCCTACAGGCCTTGCTCCGCTCATCTCCAAGAAGTACAGTGCCTCCACCATGGCTACACGAGGACGTCCTCGCTCCCTAACTTACCCATCACGGTCCTTCACACTTAATCCTCCCTGTTGGACGGCTTCTTTTCATAGCATTGCTCTTGGGCAGAATCCTGTGCTTCACTGAAACCAAGTAACTTGCTGGCCCTTCAGATTTGTGCCTTTACTTCTACCTTTTCCTTGTTCTGGAATAGCCTCCCCTCATTTCTTTTGATCTAGACTGTGCCTAGAACATGAGAACTTGCCCGGGAATTAGGGACAGAGTTAAATACAGACAAAAGTTGAAGAGCCTGAGCCCTAGAATGAAACTGCCGGGGTTCAAACCCTGGCTCTCCCACTTATTGATGTGTCAAGATACTCTTTCTCTACCTCAGTTTCCTCATCTAGAAAATGCGGAAAACAGTAGTATCTAATGCATGGTGCTGTGGTGAAGTTTATTTACTTGAAGTTAAGGCTCTGAGAAGAGTGTCTCATGCACGTAAGATCTCATATAAATGCTAGACACCAATTGTGAATGAGTAACTGTTTTCTTCATTTCTAGGGCTTTACCCTTTAAGCAGATTCTTATACAGGTATCAGAAAGTTTAATAATGAATATGTGTATATAACTTATCTCTATAATTGTGGGCATGAAAAATACACTTGGCTTACCTTCAGGTAAAATAAAGAACTAGTGCTCAGGCATATTAAAGAAATTATTAAGGGCAATTTCAAACAAACACAAAAGTCAATAAAGGAGGCTTGTGAATACCTACGTGTGCATAGCTGGCTTCGACTCCCGGCCGATCTTGTCTCCACTCGACCCCATCCGTGTTACTGTGGGAGTGACCCCTATTCTTCATCTATGAACAGTTCAGCACGTGTCTCCAAATAAGAAGAACTTTTTACAAACATAACCACTACACCAATTTCACACTTAAAATTTTAAACAATAACTTCTTAACGTCATTAAGTAATCACATGGTGTTCAGATTTCAAAAATGGTATAAAAATCGTAACTTTTTTTTTTTTTAACATTTTGCTTTAGTCAGGATCCAAATAAAGGCTTACACATTCCAGTTGGTTGCTGTGCTTTTAGGTGTGTTAATCTGTAATTTCCCCTCTATCTCTCTGTTATTTTGTTTGTTTTCATTATATTATTTGTTAAGGAAGCAGGGCTGTTTGTACCGAAGGGTTTGCCAGTGTGGATTTGATTACATCTCCGTGGTGTAATTTAATATGTTCCTCTCTCCTCTGTGTTCCCTTTAAATGGGGAGTTAGATAAGCCTTAGGTATGCTGTTCTGGGCACGATCACTTCATAAGTGGTGTGGTATTCTTCTATCAGAAGGGACCTAATGTCCAGAAATCTCTCTTTTTGTGATGATAGCAGCCATTGATCATCAATACCTACACCCATTAATTCATTTAGGGTTGCAAAATGGTACTATTTTAATTTCATCCCCTCTACATTTATTGGCTGGAATATTTCTATAGGAAAGAACCTCCCCTCATCTGCTCTCTGATTACTCAGTGGTATGGTTCACATAGGAAGGTCCTGCTGAATCCTTGATTCTTTCCATTTATTTACTTTTT
>NW_006771828.1:521408-523425 GCF_000442215.2 Lipotes vexillifer
CCTGCTGAATGCTTGATTCTTTCCATTTATATACTATTTTTCAAAATAATGAGTTGATTCTCTAGTATCTTACAGTGGTTACCTCTTATGTTTTACTTTGTTTGTTTTTTTCAGTTTTGTGAACCTGCTTTTCTTCCATTGTAGTTACCCTTATTGATTCTCAAATTGTCCTCTTTGTGGTCAGTAGGAACCTCTCCAGTGAGCCTGCTAATCCCTCTGATGTGAAGCAGGCATCCTGGACAGCTTCCATGGGTAACATGTTCCATGCTCCTGCGTGTGATTTAAGTCCTAACCATGCCGCAGGGCCTTAGTGTTTACCTCCAACCTGAAGGCTTCCTGCCCACACCTGCTTACAGTACTCACCTCACCACTGCAGCCCTGCAGCCTCAAAGTTGTAGGGCCTTTGCCGGTCATCAGAGGCTGGTTTCCTCAGACGGCAACGTTCAGTCTTCACGTCCCCAGTGCTTGGAAGAAGGCCTCGCGTAGGTCCTGATGAAATCGATTTGATTACTTAATGTTGCTTTTGTCAAGCAGACTTAAAGTCATGTAACCCTTCAAGAATTTAATGGGAATAATCTTGCGTATTGTGGGATTTGAGAATCAAGTAGTTTTCTGATCTTGTGTGTATTATTGGATGTGCTTTCTTCAGTCAAGATTCAATGAGTAAAGTTAAACCACAAACTTTATAAAATATCAGGAAAATTATAAAAAAAAATAGTACAGAAAATATCCATATATTTTTCACCTCATATGGTAGGTCATTGTGTTCTCTTCCTCTCTCTCTCTCTCTTTCTCTCTTCATATCTATCTACCTACCTACCTATCTATAAAATATACATATAATATGTATCTCTATAAAATATAAATAACATCATATTTAATATCATATATATTATATTACATAATAATATACATTACATATATAGGTAATAGATTATGTGTTTTATATTATGTATTTATACATAACATACATATTCGTATATTATACATATTTATATCATATAATACTTACATATAACTTTTTTCATATGATTTGAGAATAAGTTACTTAAATCATGGCCTCTTAACTCTAAATATTTGATTGTGTAGTTTCTAAGAATAGGGATACTCTCTTATATAACCACAGTACAAGTAACAGTTTTATAAGTTTACATTAGTTTATTACATGTTTAGATTTTAAGAAAACTAAGTAACATTTACTGGCAGTTTGTAAGCACCTTTTGCAGGCAGCAGCTCAACATCATGCCAAGAGATAGAAGATACTATTAGGCTGTTTGTTGATAAGGAAACAAGCTCAGAAAGGTTATAATTTTGCTGATTAGTTCTTTGCTCTTTATGTCTTGCTAACTCCAGTTAAGTGAGACTTCCTAGAAAAGTTTATAGAAGATCTACTTCCAAAACAAGCAAAGAAGGGTTGCATCCTAGTCAGACCAAGAGCAGGTTAGAGACAGCCATGGGAGCAGTGATTCATTGGTCTGGTTGAGATTTGCCTGTGATGACTGTAGAGGGTTTCCTTGTAGATCTGTCATTCTCACTGGATTCCCAGGAAGCAGCTGCAGTGGACTGAGCTGTCTCTCCCAGATGAGTGTAAAGTTCCAGCTCTTTTCCTCATCAGCAAAATGAAATGAAATGTAGAATTTTGAAAAGGCCTGTAATACTATTGCAGACATTGCTGTGATTTGGAAATCTTCATGCTAACACACAGATGATGTGGCAGTTTTGAGAATTCATTACACTTGAGTTCCAAATCAGTTTGAGAGACTGTCATTTAAAATGCCATTATTTTACTCAGAATTCTTCCTGATGATACTTCATTTGGGAGACATCTGTGCGAGACCCACTGTGTGCCTCCGCCCATGGGCATCTGAGACAAGGCCGTTCAGTTTGGGCCCGTCTCCCATCCCACCCAGCCTCATGTTCTGCCTATGCTCTGTCCACCTGCTCACACATCACCTCATGCCTGGCTTCCCCAAAGATGCACCTCTTGGTATGTCACATCACCCAGGATTATTCCTGC
>NW_006771828.1:524148-530595 GCF_000442215.2 Lipotes vexillifer
CTGCTGTGGTGCCTCCCTCCTCTTTATAATCAAATTCATTCATATTCCCCCCTCCCCCACCCCCTCAACCCCCATCAGTCAATATGAGAATAACTTGTGTCTTCTTAATGGTCATTCCTAACATAGTCACCACAATTTTAGGCACAGTGGGAAGGGTAGGCTGTGGCATACCATCTTGTCATCATGGTACACTGGGACCATTTCTCCAGATGCTTTAGTTTACTGTCATATGTTAGTATCTGTAGAAATCATGACAACAGTTCTTTGAATGTTTCCTTGGTCCCTGTACCACAGAATCAGTTTCTAAGAAACTTGGAAATTCAGAGGCTACATTAGCAAAGATAAAACACCACTGCCTAGTAGTGGATTTTCCAAAGATTTAGCTTTCAAGAAGAGAGTCTTGAATTTAGACCTCATACAAATGTCAGTTGGGTGGCTTTCCTATCATAGCAATTAGCCCGTTAACTGGGCAGCCTTGGCTAAGGCAACTTAATAATGGATGACTTAAGCTCGTGTAAAACCATGTTTGTTTAACCAGAATTATGCCATTGTTTTGTTAGTAAATTAAAGCGTAGACCACTTCTTGCTATTTTGAACTCCAAGGACCATCTAGATTCTTTAATTATATTAACATTTTGTGTCTAAAATTATTTGAAATAGTGGACCATCAACTAGACCTTGGAAATGGTTTGTGATACATCAGTGAGAGTGTTTCTTGAAAGAGGATTTGCTCTTCTTATGTGACATATGAGCTAAATTAAATTTACAATATAATTATCAATAGATCTGCATTTTTAGTTATTAAAGGAAATTGATATAAGCTGATTTTATAAAAGTTATTTTGTTAGATTAAGTTCTTTCTCCTCCTTGGAGAGATAACATAATTAGGTTTATGTGACAAACGCACTTAGGTGAGTAATCTTGGCTCCTATCCATTTAGATAAAAGAATTTTGAACAATCTGTGACGTAACAAATATGTTTATCAAGACAGACTCTTTCTGAGACTTTGAAAAGCAGGGGCACTTGTCTGTGAATGAGAAGTTGTCTCAGCCTTTATCTCTAGTCATTCTTAGAGCCTCAGGAAGTCATTATTTTAAAAGAATCTTGGGAATGTAATTCATAATGTAACACTTTACGTATACATTCTTCCATCTCAGCATTGCAACAGTAGTATTCAGGTAGGTTTAGAAGTTATTTGCTTTTCCTAGTTAAAAATCCAAAATCCGATAATGGTAAAGACTTTACACAGCTGTAGAGACACGTGTAATTAGACTCAGGCCTCCTGTTTCCTAGCACCAGACTCACTTCACTAGATCACAATTGGAACATTAAGCTCTGGCTTGGCAGTTTCTGAGAATCTATCACGTTTCTCAGTATGTATTTAGCTGTAGAGACATAATCAGTCACATCTTTATCATCCTCATTATCCCTAATAACAAAGCACTAAATTAGTACTGATTGTAAGCTATATTAAGATGATAAGTCACAGATATCTTTAAGTTAGAAAAGAATGTCTTATTTGGAAAAGAAAAGTTCTTTTTTGTAACTGCCTTTCATTAACTAATCTATATATATGTGAGTTAGTAGTGCAGTTGACCCTTGAACTGTGTGGGTCCACTTATTTGCGGAGTTTTTCAACAGTAAATACTACGGTATCATGCCATCTGTGGTGGGTTGAATCCACGGAGGCAGAAACTCAGATATGGAGGAACAGCAGATATGGGGAGCCAACTCGAAGTTATACGTGGATTTCCCACTGCTCAGAGGATTGGTGCCCCTAACCCCCTCGTTGTTCAAGAGTCAAGTGAATGCTGCAGGTGTATTCTTTTAATTTTCAAATTTATAACATTTAGGCAAAGGGATTTTGCTTAAAATGATATTTCTTAACTTATTGATTCTTAATAGTGAATGGAAAACAAGATATTTTAATGGTTTAAATAACTGAAAAATTAATTATATTGAAAATTTATTTGAAACCTTTGAGCCTTAACAATTCACAAAAGAAGTGTGTTTAATTGTTTCTGATCTCCTATATTGAGTAGATGTATCTCCATTTCAACAGACCAGATAATAACACAAATCAGAGAGTCCCCATATTAAGTTTATTTCGTTAAAGGTTTACACTGACGCACACACACACAGAGTTGACCCTTGAACAACTCTAGGGGTTAAGGGTGCCGACTCTCTGTGCAGTTGAAAATTCTGGTTTAAATTTATAGTCAGCCTTCTGTAGCTGCAGCTCCTCAGTCACAGATTCAACCAACCACAGATTTTGTAGTATTGTACATATTTACAATTGAAAAAAATTTGCGTGTAAGTGGACCCAGGCAGTTCAAGCCTGTGCTGTTCAAGGTTATGTTATATGAAACATAAAATACATCTATAAGGTAGAAGGATGTAATTATTGATAATTACATTAAACATGATCTAAAAGTCATACAGAAATACAAATGACCTGGTGTAGCCAATGGGAAACAAAAAAACGGAATGATTAAAACTACCTGGTTTCAACATTTATGATAAAGTAATTAAGAAAGCGTAGTGTTAGTGTAATGACTGACAAATAGACCAATGGCAAAGTATAGAATCCAAAAATAACCCCACATATATATGTACAACTTATTTTCAACACAGGTACAAAAACAATTCAGCAGATAATGGACAGTTTTTTCAACAAAACCTTTGGAACAATTAGATATTCATGTCAAAAAGGAAGAATTTCAATCCATATCTTCCATGTTATCTATTACATTTATCCATTTATTTATAAATAAGTTTATAAATTCTTGGATATGACACTAAAAGTCCAATCCATAAGAGATAAAGTTGTTATATTAGAGTTTATCAAAATTAAAACTGTCTCTTAGACTCTGCTCAGAGAATGAAAAAACAGGCTACACACTGGAGAAAATCTTTGCAAATTACATATAAGATAAAGGGCTTTTATCCAAAATATATAAATAACATTAAACAATCCAAATTTTAAAATGAATAAATGATTTGAAAAGAACACTCAAACAATAAAGATCACAAATAAACACATGAAAAAATGCTCAAAATAGTCACTAACGAAATGCAAAAACAAAAAACAAATTTTAAAAGACCACACAAATGTTTGTTATTGTAATTGTTGTGATGGTTTCATGGCTGTATACATACGTCAAAACTTATCAAATTGGGCTTCCCTGGTGGCGCAGTGGTTGAGAGTCCGCCTGCCGATTCAGGGGACGAGGGTTCGTGCCCTGGTCCGGGAAGATCCCACATGCCGCGGAGCGGCTGGGCCCGTGAGCCATGGTCGCTGAGCCTGTGCGTCCGGAGCCTGTGCTCCGCAGCGGGAGAGGCCACAACAGTGAGAGGCCCGCGTACCACAAAAACAAAACAAAACAAAACAAAAAAACCTTATCAGATTGCACACATTAAATATGTGCAGTATGTTAATTATACCTCAATAAAGATGTTAAAGTTTTTAAATTTAAAAATGCCTTGACAAAAATAGAAAGCCAAACCACATCCTGGGAGCAAATATTTGCGAATTGTATCTGATAAATGACTTGCATATGTAACATTCAAAGAACTTTTAAAACGCAGTAATAAGACAGGCAAACATTAAAAATGGGCAAAATATTTGAATGGATACTTCATTGAAGAAGATATGTGGGCTTCCCTGGTGGCGCAGTGGTTGAGGGTCTGCCTGCCGATGCAAGGGACACGGGTTCGTGCCCCGGTCTGGGAGGTTCCCACATGCCACGGAGCGGCTGGGCCCGTGAGCCATGGCCGCTGGGCCTGCGCGTCCAGAGCCTGTGCTCCGCAACGGGAGAGGCCACAACAGTGAGAGGCCCGCGTACCACAAAAAAAAAAAAAAAAAAAAGATATGTGAATGGCTAATTAGCGCATGAAAAAATCATTAATTATTAAGAAAATGCAAGTGAAAACCACATGAGGTAACTCTATGCACTGACTAGAATGGCTGTAATTAAAAAGACTGACAATACCAACTACTGGTGAGGAGTAGTAGTAACTTGACACCTTTACACTGAGGATGGGAATGGCAAATGATACAGGCACTTTGGAAATTGGTTTGGAAGTTTCCTAAAAAGTTACACATACACTTAACCATGTGACCTGGCTATTATACTTTTAGGTATTTACCCAAGAGAAATAAAAACCATGTCCACACAAAGATATTTATGCCATTATCCATAGCAGAATTATTTAGAATAGCTCAAAATGGGAAACTGGTGAGTGGATAAACAAAATGTGATATATGCATACAAAGAACACTACTCAGAAATGAGAAATGAACTACTTATCCATGTAGCAACAAAATTATGCTGTGTCAAAGAAGCCAGACCAAAAAATAAAAAAACCTCCATATTGTACTGTTCTGTTTATATGAAATTTCTAGAAAAAAAGCAAAAATATAGACAAAAAGCACATCAGTGGTTGTCTGGGCTGTAGCTATGATGGGCAACTGACTACAAATGGGTACAAGGGAACTTTTCCGGGTGAGGGTATTTTAATCCTGAATTGTGGTGGTGATGGCACAACTATGTAAATTTACTAAAATTCAGTGAACTGAACATGTCAATATTATGGTGTATAAATTATACCTTAATAAATCTGTTAAAAAGTTATTTAGGCTGAAAGTAGAAATTTGGGGCTTATCAGCATATAGATGGTGACTCTAGCTATAAAAGTAGAGATTATACCGGGAAAGTCTGCTGAAAATGAAAACAGAAGAAGTCTGTTTTCTGCAGATCCCTGTGGAAGAGCAACATTTAGACGATGCAGCAAAAAAAGAAAATGAGGAAAAGTGGCTACTGAAGTAGAATAAAAACCAAACAAATATAGTGTCTCAGCAAGCAGTTATTTCTAGGAGGGTTTGGTCAAAAAGATATCAAATGCTACCGATGGGTCAAAGGAGAAAAAAGACTGTATGGCATCTGGTGGTGACCTGAGACCTTGGCATGAGCGGGTTTTGAGTAACAGGGAGGGTCCAAGTCAATCTGGAGTGGCCTGCAAAGTGAGTGAGAAGTAACAGAATGCAGACAAGAATTATCAGAGCCTGTTTCCAAAGCTTATCTGAAAATAGAAGGAGCAGATGAAGCAGAAACCAACAGGAGAGGGAAGTGAGACGTTTTGTTTTAATAGAAGATTCAACAACCTCTTTCAGTGGGAGCAGGGGGATGGAACAGAGGATGAAACAATTCTTCCATGCTTTAGAATAGAGGAGAGGATGGTATCGATGTAAGTGAATTTGTAGATTTCAAGACATTAAGGGAAGGTTTGTGTGACAGCGTCTGTTTTCTCCATGGGCACCATGCTCACCCGAGGGTAAGAGCAGGAATCTTAATACCGAGGGTTTGAAGGAAACGGAGTAGCGTAAGGACCTAGAATGAGGTTAGTGATCATGATTTTATAATGGCATTATCGGCCCAGTTGTGTGACTTTCTCTAGGACTGTTCAGCAGCTGAGGAACAAGAGAGAAGGTGGGCAGTTGGACTCGAGGTTGGCTCCGTCAGAGAGACAGAACAAGTGTGTTCAGAATAGTGGTAGAAGAGTGGATGAAGTAAGAACGCAGACAAAAATGAAGACACTGGGCTCTGATGGACACTGTTTTCACTTGGGTTCTCCTGACTTAGAAGCAGGTAGTTTATTTAACAGGGGTCTCAAGAAGCAGGAGTAAAGGGATGGGGAAAAGCTAATTTCAAAAGGCACATTTTTAGCCGCTTATCATTGTAGGCAACTGAGGCTGAGACGTGCTGGGGATCCCTGAGGAACCCTGTAGAATGTGCTTTACAGTTGTCTCTCTATAGGACAGGAAGCTGACACATTAATCCATCAACTCCAGTTACCCTTTGGTGGAGGATTGCTTCAAGGGCTCTTGAATTCCCCCCACCCCCTTAGATGTTGACAGTGTCTAAGAGTCCATAGAAACTGAACACAGCTTCAGCTGAGAGTTGAGCCTAGGGCATGTGGTACAAGGTAAATTACACCAAGTGAAGGAAAGTCCCTATGAGGTCAGAGTAACAGCAAATAACTTGGGATAGTAGGAGGAGTTATTTGGGTGTGTGAAAGTTACGTATGTCTTCTGAGCTACTGATTTATCATCAGTAAAAGGGGATGAGAACATGCAACTTGCAGAGTTACTGCTACGAGTATCACGAGCCCTTTCTATGTAAAGTGCGCAGCACAGAGCCTGGCATATAGTAAAGCACACAGAATAGAAGCCAGTGTATTATTGCTACTATCTATTGAAATATCAGTAATGTGAATAACTACCTGCATTGTGGATAATAATAGATTAATCCAAACTCTGTAAAAGAGTTTCACTACTTACCTGAATACAATATTTTGCATTTACTAAGGCATTGTGATTTTGTTTCGAAGGATATTAAATTTTGGTATAGTTTTTTTAAACCTTTTTTTTTTTTTTTTTTTTTGGG
>NW_006771828.1:531704-543980 GCF_000442215.2 Lipotes vexillifer
TTTTTTTTGCGGTACTCGGGCCTCTCACTGCTGTGGCCTCTCCCGTTGCGGAGCACAGGCTCTGGACGCTCAGGCTCAGCAGCCATGGCTCACGGGCCCAGCTGCTCCGCGGCATGTGGGATCTTCCCGGACCAGGTCACGAACCCGTGTCCCCTGCATCGGCAGGCGGACTCGCAACCACTGCGCCACCAGAGAAGCCCTTTAAACCATTTTTTAATGAAGTATAGTTAATTTACAGTATTGTGCTAGCTTCAGGTATACAGTAAAGTGATTCAGTTACATATACATTCTTTTTCAGATTCTTTTCCATCATAGGTTATTACAAGACATTGAATATAGCTCCCTGTGCTATACAGTAGGTCCCTGTTGTTTATCTGTTTTATGCATAATAGTGTGTACATGTTAATCCCAAACTCCTAATTTATCTACTCCCGGTACCCACCCCTGCTATCCCCTCTGGTAACTGTAAGTTTGTTTTCTATGTCTGTGAGTCTGTTTCTGTTTTATAAGTAAGTTCATTTGTATCATTTTTTATAATTCCACATATAAGTGATATCATATGATATTTGTCTTTCTCTGTCTGACTTACTTCACTTAATATGATAATCTAGGTCCATCCATGTTGCTGCAAATGGCATTATTTCATAAATTTTGGTATAGTTTTGAAAATAGTTTCATCAAAGAATGGGTATGGGAAAAATCTTAAATGTAATCTGATTTCCATTTATCCTCTTTCCTTTGGTTGGGATTGCATTTAAGTTTTGTCATACTAGAATGATTGTATTTTCAAAGAAATCTCCAGAGATGTTCTACTAGTTTTGCTTTTGAATCTTCTGCATTTGAATTTATCCTAACACTGAGAAACAATCTAAATGCAACTACTCTCTAACAACCTCTGATGTCAAATAAATTTTCTTTAATTCTGGCTTATTAATGCTGTAGTTTTGTTTTCAATCATTTTCTTCTCAGTGGACAAAAAAGGAACAGCTGGTTACTATTGTCAACTTTGTTTGTGATTTAAGTATGCAATGCTTGAATATATATATTTTTTTCTGTCTGGATATAGAACTCCCACTGCTTTCAAAGAATGGTAGAATTTACGATAACAAAGCTTTAGAGCTCACCTAGTCCCAGTATATAACCTGATGAATTAATACCAGTTAAAATATTAGTAATTGTCATCTAGCATTTCTTTTGTATTCCTCGTGGGTAATTGCCTGATGTGTCCTTTGCTCAATTACCAGTTGGTATATTATTCTTTTTCTTATGAATGATAAAAGCTGTGTGTATTAATGATGTCAAGCATTAAGCCACCATATGATGCATTTTTTCCCCATTTTGTCACTTGCCCTTTAGTTTAGTTTATATTTTTGCCTTATAAGTTTATAATTAGTGTTTTGTCAAATGTATTATTTTTTATGAATTTCTTTTCTTTGTTTCTATACTTAGAGACACCTTACTCACCATGAGTTCTAAGCTATGTTTCACTTATATTTTCTTCTGCTCCTTTAACATTTTTATTTTTAAGTGAGCTATCTAACCCATCCAGAATTCACTTTAATGTAAGATTGCACTTACTCCTAATAAAGTCCATGGTGTTTATATAGCATATTGTTTCAGTCTAACATTTCATATCATGAATATGAAATGAAATGTTCATAATATATATCAGTGGTTCTCAGCTGAAGACAATTTTGCCCTCTATGGGAAATTTGGAAATATCTGGAGATATTTTAATATCTGGAGATATTTTATTTGCTAAGACTGAAGGTAGGTAGGGTGCAGAAGAGGCTAGCTACTGGCCTTTAGTGAATAGAGGCCAGGATGTTGCTAAACATCCTATAATGTACAGGAGAGCCCTCACAAGGAAGAATTGTCAGTGATGCCAAGAGTAAGAGATCTTGATAGGAGAGAGGAGAGAGAGAGCGAGAGAGAGATATTGATTGGGAGGTCCTCTGCCAGTTACAAGCTCATCAATAGTGATAGTACCTGGCTGATATTTGTTTCCTACCCTGAGGGGCATTGTCAGAGACTTTGCCTCCTGATTTGCAGAAAACCAGATTTCTGCATTGTATTTTTGCTTATCCCCAGTCTGTTTTAAAAACAAATGAGCTTAATAGTTTTAGAGCACAGATTGTGGAGCCATAGTGCCTGGGTTGAATCAGGATCCTGCCCCTTTTAAGTTGTGTGACATTGGGCAAATTACTTAACCTCTCTGTCTTCAGTTCCCTTACCTGTAAAATGAGGGTAATAATTGTATCTTTACCCCAGATTGTCATAGAATTGCAGGATGCTTAAAGCAGTGCTTGGCACATAGTAAACATTATAGAAGGGTTGGTGACAGTGATAATAATAAATGACTTTTTTTTAATGAACCTTATTTGATCACCATGGCCCCTACTTCTTATATTAAAAGTAATGCTTTTTCAAATTGATTGCAGATTTTTGCCACTGATAATTTGAAGCAGTATGTTTCTTCTTTAGCCATCTGCCACATTTCTTGTGCCCTTGCCATACCGCATAAATCCCATCAGACTATCAGCTCTGTTCTCTATATTATTGTTGTTTTTATTATTTAACTTTTATAACTGACAAGTTGTAGGTTTCCTTGTAGGCACATATCTCTTTAATATTTAGAGTTGCTTATGCTTTCTGTCTATGGGAACCATTAATTTTGAATAAAGACTGTATTCATATTTAGTTACATTCTGAAAGTCAATGATGATATCTATGGAATTATATTTGTCTTCTTGTGTCAGAGAATTCAGTTTATTCTATTAACTTGTGCGGAATACATTTTACATTGATATCTAGACACTGTGTTGTTTTGGATCCCCTTACTAGATATTTTCTTCTAGGTATTTCTGAACCTCTTAATTTCTATTTTGCTTTCTGTCATATATGCCACTCTCTGGATTAGTACAGTCCAGTGGAATTTTCTGTGGTGATGTAAATATTCTATCCTGCACAGTCCAATATAGTCGGCACTACTGAGCACTTGAAATGTGGCTAGGGAAACTGATTCTAAATTTTATTAAATAGCCATGTGTGGCCAGCGGCTACGAGCCTGGAGACCCCAGCTCTGCAGCATCTCCTTACCCTCCATTTCCAGTTTAACATCTTCAGTTTCATTATATCTTGAATGTACTTCACTGAATATGTTTGTGTGGCCTTTTGTTTATCCTACATATTATATGTATTTCTTGTATTGCAAGTAATCAAATTATTTTTACTTCATTTCCTGTGTTTTCAATATGGTAATAATGCATAGTCTTAGATGATTGCGTAGGGGTAGAAAACATTTCCCTTCTTCCCTTCTAGGTTCTTTGACTGGTCTAATAATTAAATTGACATATGATAGACTAACAGGAGAAAAAGAAAGTTTTAGTACCGGAGCCCCATAAAAATATGACACCCAAAGGCAGTCAGGCAGTTGAGGCTTATCTGCCATCAGACCTAAGGAGTGGGACGGGCCAGGCTTGCAAGGGGAGGAAGACAACTCACCGAAGGATGAGAAAGGCATATGTGTGGTAAGCAGATGTTTGCCTGTCATGTAGACAATTCTTTAGATACAGTTATCCCTGGTAATAGTTCTGTTTCTGGGCCAAGCCCCCTATTAAATTCTTTTAGGCAATTAAGGGAGAGGGAAAAAAGCTGTTCCAGAGTCTTATGGGGCTTAATTGCCTTTAGCTCAATGCAGTCCACATGCCAGAGTGGCACATTTTGGGGTGGTTTGTGCTGCTGGCACTTAATTGGGACTGTACATGTGTATTTCTACTTGTAAAATATTTAAAATATTATCTCTTAAAATCAGGTGCTTGCTTTTCTTTTTCTTTTTTTTTATTGAAGTATAATTTATTTATAGTACTATGTTAGTTTCAGGAGTACAGCATAGTGATTCAATATTTTTATAGATTATACTCCATTTAAAGTTATTACAAAATAATGGCTATATATCCCTGTGCTGTATGATATATCTTTGTAGTTAATTTGTTCTATACATAGTAGTTGGTACTTCTTAATCCCATAGCCCTATGGTGCCCTTACTTCCTCTCTCTCTCCACTGATAACCATTAGTTTGTTTTCTAGTTCTGTTTTGTTATATTCATTCATTTTATTTTTTTAGATTCCACATATAGGTGATAACATAGAGTATTTGTCTTTCATCTGACTTATTTAACTAAGTATAATGCCCTCCAGACCTCTCCATATTGCTGCAAATGTCATTCTTTTTTATGGCTGAGCAGTATTCCAGTGTGTGTGTGTGTGTGTGTGTGTGTGTGTGTGTGTGTGTGTGTGTACACCACATCTTCTATATCTGTTCATCTGTTCATGGACACTTAGGTTGCTTCCATATCTCGGCTATTGCAAATAATGCTGTGAACATTGGGGTGCATGCATCTTTTCAAATTAGTGGTTTTGTTTTCTTTAGATATATGCCCAGGAGTGGAATTGCTGGCTCATATGGTAGTTCTAGTTTTAGTTTTTTGAGGAACCTCCATACAGTCACTGTTTTTCACAGTGACTGCACCAATTTACATTCCCACCAACAGTGTACAAGGGCTCCCTTTTCTCCACATCCTTGCCAACACTCATTATTTGTGGTCTTTCAGATGATAGCTCTTCTTACAGGTGTGAGGTGATTTCTCATTGTAGTTTTGATTTGCATTTTTCTAACATCTTTTCATTGCCTGTCAGCCATCTGTATGTCTTCTTTGTAAAAATGTCTATTCAGGTCTTCTGTCCATTTTTTAATTGGGTTGTTTTTTTATTTGATATTGAGTTATATGAACTGTTTTTGTATTTTGGATATTAACTCCTTATCAGTCATATCATTTGCAAGTATTTTCTCCCATTCATTATGTTGTTTTTTTGTTTTTGTTGCTGTGCAAAAGTTTTTAAGTTTAATTAGTTCCAGTTAGTTTACCCTTGCTTTTGTTTCCTTTGCCTTAGGAGACAGATCCATACAGATATTGCTATTATTTATGTCAGTGATCTGCCTATGTTTTCTTCTAGGAGTTTTATGGTTTCCAGAGTTACATTTAGGCCTTTAATCCATTTTGAGTTTATTTTTCTATACGGGGTGAGAAAATGTTCTAACTTTATTCTTTTA
The DNA here is from genome assembly GCF_000442215.2 of Lipotes vexillifer. NCBI lineage: Eukaryota > Metazoa > Chordata > Mammalia > Artiodactyla > Lipotidae > Lipotes > Lipotes vexillifer. Next base: position 536,818 of record NW_006771828.1, read on the forward strand.
CATATACAATAGCTGTCCAGATTTCCCAGCATCACTTATTGAAAAGACTGTCTTTTCTCCATTGTATATTCCTGCCTCCTTTGTCATAGATTAATTGACTATCAGTTAGTGGGTTTGTTTCTGGGCTTTTTGTCCTGTTCCATTAATCTGTGTGTCTGTTTTTGTGCCATTGCCATGCTGTTTTGATTACTGTAGCTTTGCAGTATAATCTGAAGTCAGAGACTGTGATATGTGTAGCTTTGTTTTTTTTGGAAGCTTTCTTTGGCAATTTGGGGTCTTTTCTAATTCCATATAAATTTGGGTGTTAGGTGTTCTAGTTCTGTGAAAAATATCCTGGGTATTTTGATAGAGATTGCATTGAATCTGTAGATTGTCTTGGGTAGTATGGTCATTTTAACAATATTAACTTTACCAATCCATGAACGTGGTATATCTTTCGGTATATCTTTCCATCTCTTTGTGTCATCTTCAGTTTCTTTCATCATTGTCTTATAGTTTTCAGAGTACAGGTCTTTTACCTCATTAGTTATATTTATTCCTAGGTATTCTAGTCTTTCTGATGCAACTGTAAATGAGATTGTTTCATTAATTTCTTTTTTTGATAGTTCATTGTTAGTGTATAGAAATGCAACAGCTTTCTGTGTATTAATTTTGTATCCCGAAATTTTACTGAATTCATTGATGAGATCTAGTAGTTTTTTGGTGGTGTCTTTAGGGTTTTCTATGTACAGTATCAGGTTGTGTGCAAACAGTGACAGTTTTACTTCTTCCTTTCCAATTTGGATGATTTTATTTCTTTTTCTGTCTGATTGCTGTGGGTAGGACTTCTGATACTACTTGAATAAAAGTCGTGATAGAAGACATCCTTGGCTTTTTCCTTATCTTAGAGGAAATGTTTTTAGCTTTTCACTGTTGAGTATGATTTGAGCTGTGGGCCTATTATATATGGCCTTCATTATGTTGAGGCATGTTCCCTCTATTCCCACTTTGTGGAGAGTTTTTGTCATAAATGGATGTTGAATTTGAAAAATTTGTTCTGCATCTATTGAGCTGATAATATTATTTCTATTCTTCAGTTTGTTAACGTGGTGTGTCACACTGATTTGCAAATACTGAACCATCCTTGCATCTGCGATAAATCCCACTTGATCATGATGTATGATCCTTTTGATCTATGGTTGGATTCAATTTGCTAATATTTTGTTGAGGATTTTTAAATCAGTGATACTGGCCTGTAGTTTTCTTTCTTTTTTGTGATATCTTTATCTGGTGATGCTAGCTTTATAGAATGAGTTTGGAAGCATTCCTTCCTCTACAAGTTTTTGAAATAGTTTGAGAAGGATAGATGTTAACTCTTCTCTAAATGCTTGGTAGCATTCACCTTTGAAGACATTTGGTTCTGGACTTGAGTTTTGTTTTGTTTTGTTACTGATTCAATTTCATTACTGGTAATTGATCTGTTCATATTTTCTATTTCTTCCAGGTTCAGTCTTGGGAGATTATACATTTCTTGGAATTCGTCCATTTCTTCTAGGTTTTCCATTTTATTGGCATATAGTTGTTCATAGTAATCTTTTATGATCCTATTTATATTTCTGTGGTGTTGGTTGTAACTTCTCCTTTTCCATTTCTGATTTTATTGATTTAGAACCTCCATCTTTTTGGTTTTTTTTTAAATGAGTCTGGCCAAAGGTTTATCAATTTTGTTTATCTTTTCAAAGAAGCAGCTCTTATTTCATTGATATTTTCTATTGTTTTTTTAGTCTCTATTTCATTTATTTCTCCTCTGATCTTTATGATTTATTTCCTTCTACTAATTTTGGATTTTGATCATTTTTCTTTTTCCAGTTCCTTTAGGTATAAGGTTAGGTTGTTTACTTAAGCTTTTTCTTGTTTCTTGAGGTAGGCTTGTATCACTATAAACTTCCCCATTAGAACTGCTTTTGCTGCATCCCATAGATTTTTGGATTGTTGTATTTTCATTTTCATTTGTCACCATGTATCTTTTCATTTCTTCTTTGATTTCTTCAGTGATTCATTGGTTGTTTAGTAGCATATTGTTCCGCTTCTACATGTTTGTGGTTTCTTTGTATTTTTTTCTTGTAGTTAATTTCTAGTCTCAGACTATTGTCGTCAGAAAAGATGCTTGATATAATTTCATTCTTAAAATTATTGTTTTGTGGCCTAGAATGTGATTTATCCTGGAGAATGTTCTATGCGCCCTTGAAAATAATGTGTATTCCTTTTTTTGGTGAATGGAATGTCCTATATATATCTGTTTAATTCATCTGATCTAATGTGTCATTTAAGGCCAGTGTTTCCTCATTGATTTTCTGTCTGGGTGATCTGCCCATGGATGTAAGTGGGTGTTAATGTCCCCTACTATTATTGTGTTAGTTACAATTCTGTTAATATTTGCTTTATGTATATAGGTGTTCTTATGTTGAGTTCATATATATTTACAATTGTTATATCTTCTTATTTGATCCCTTGATCATTAAGTAATGTCCTTCTTTGTCTCTTGTTTACAGCTTTAAAGTCTATTTTGTCTGAAAAATTATTGCCACCCCAGCTTTCCTTTTTGTTAATAGAAGTATAGTTGACTTACAATATTATATTAGTTTCAGGGTACAACATAGTGATTCAGTGTTTTTACAGATTATATTCTCCTTAAAGTTATTACAAAACAATAGCTATATTTCCCTGTACTGTATGCTATATTCTTGTTGCTTTTCTGTTTTACCCATAGTAGTTTGTATCTCTTAATCCCATACCCTTGTCTTGCCCACTGGCAGGCCGAGCCAGGTCTTGGGGTCTCTAAGTGCAGAGCCCACGTGTCCCAGAGTGGGCCAATTCCTGGCACAGCTCGCTTTAGGGTCTGGGTGTCCTGAAGCTTGTTTCAGCCTGCTGGTGAGTCGGGTCAGATCCTGGGGCAGCTGGCTGAGTGGCCCATGGTGTCTCACAGCTGGTGTTGGCCTGCTGGTGAGTGGGGTTGGATCCCAGGGTGTCCTGTAACTGGTGTCTGCCCACTGATGGGTGAGGCTGGTCCTGAAGCTAGAGCAGGCTGGCTGGTAGGCGGGGCCAGGCCCCAGGTCTCTGGCTGCAGGGCCCTGGGAGTCCCAGGTCTAGTGCCTGCACAGTGCTGTGTGGAGCTGGATGTTTAGCCCTCTGGTGGACAGGGATGTGTCCAGGGCCAGCTGTGGGCTCAGGGGGTCTTGAGGCAGCCTGCTTGCTGGTGAGCTTTGCCCCCACCCAGTTAGTTGCTTGTCCTGAGATGTCCCAGCACTGGCACCTACAGGCTATTGAGCCAGTGTGGGTCTGGGTCCTGGGGCTAATAAGCTAGAAGGAGGATTCCACAGTTGTGCTTCCCAGTGCCAGTGTCAACACGGTAGAATGAGCTCCCCCAAATGGCTGCTGCCAGTGTCTGTGTCCCCAGGGTGAGCTCCACTTGCCTCCTTCTCCTCTGAGAAACTCTTCAAGATCAGCAGGTGGGTCTGACCCAGGGTCCTTTCAAGTTACTGCTTCTGTCCTGGGTCCCAGATCATGTGAGATTTTGTGTGCACCCTTTAAGAGTGGAGTCTCTATTTCCCACAGCCCCCATGGCTCTCCCAACGTGATCCCCACTGTCCTTCAAAGCCAGATGTTCTGGGGCTCGTCTTCCCAGTGCAGGACCACCAGGCTGGGGAGCCCAACGTGAGGCTCAGACCCCTTGCTCCTTGGGAAGAACCTCTGTAATTGTAATTATTCTCCCATTTGTGGGTCACTTACCCAGGGGTATGGGTCTGGGTCTCCACCCCTTCTATCTGTCTTGTTGTGGTTCCTTCTTTATATCTTTAGTTGTAGAAGATCCCTTCTGCTAGTCTTCATTGGTAGGTGCTCTATAAATAGTTGTAAATTTGTTGTACCCAGGAGAGGAGGTGAGCTCAGGTTCCTACTCCACCATCTTGGCCCAGGAGGTGCTTGCTTTTCTTTTTTGCAAATAAAAATAATAATGTTTATTGCCTTAAAAAATGAAGAGCAAAGGAATATATAAAGAAGGGAATAAAATCACCCTAGTGGCACAAAGCAGAGAGAGATAACTACTACTACTACTATTACTACTATACACACACAGCGTGATGTGTGATCCACTTGGAACTTATATTCTTTTATTTTTAAACACTTTACATATTATACAAATAATACATGTTTATTGTTTAAAAATTGAAAAACACTGAAGAGTATACTGAAGAGAATAAAATCGTCCATAGTCACAGCATGCATAGATTATTTATTTTTATTTTTCTGATTTGTTTTCTTCCAATAGTGTTTCTAAGACCCATAGGTAGGTTTATACACAGGTAGCTAGGTGGATGTTCAGGTAGACAAGCATTTCTTTTTAATTTTTTGAATTATACTATAGCTATGCAGGGTGAACCAATAAAAGTATATACCTTTCAGATAGTAATCAGACAAAAATATATGGAGCTATGAGATGTGTCATCAACAATGGTATTAGTGGCCATTTTGAACATTTGTAACTTTACAGTAATAAAAATAGATTTGATTAACATTTATTCACTAAATTTGGTAATCAAATACTTGTATCTTACTTTTTTATATTGTGAGAGCTTTCCTGTAGTATAAAATAAAATTCATAAACATGATTTTAATGGTTGCAGCTTATTCCACTGTATCTATATACCATAATTTATCTACTCAGTTCCCTATTATTGGACATTTAGTATGTTTCTCAGTTTACTACTATAAATAGCATTGCACTCTACATCTTACTGCCTAAAACTTTTCATCTCTGATTATTTCCTTAGGATACATTCTTAGCAGCAAAATCACTGGGCCCAATGACATGAGCAGATTTAAGACCCTTGATATATATTGCCAAATTGCCCTCCAGGAAATTCTTTGTTGCTTATAGAAAAAATTAAATAATCCTTGTTCTATTTATACTCTTTAATAATTTTGATGCGGCTTTTTTTGAACCTTTAAACTTCTCTTCGGTTTTAGGACTCAGAATTGGTTTTTTTTTTTTTTTTGCGGTACGCGGGCCTCTCACTGCTGTGGCCTCTCCCATCGCAGAGTACGGGCTCCGGACGCGCAGGCCCAGCGGCCACGGCTCACGGGCCCAGCCGCCCCGCGGCACGCGGGATCCTCCCGGACTGGGGCACGAACCCGTGCCCCCTGCATAGGCAGGCGGACTCCCAACCACTGCGCCACCAGGGAAGCCCCAGAATTGGTTTTTAATAAATGTTTCTTTCAAGGGATTAGTGAAGTAATCATGTTGTTATAAATAGCCAAACAATGAAACTCCCTTGTTTTTTCTTAGTAAAGGTTTTCAGTAGTAACATTTTTCATTGTATAAATTGTTTCTTTCTAGGGTGCACAAGGAGAAAAAGGAGATCCAGGTTTGGCCGGAGTTAATGGGCAAGATGTAAGCCTAACTTTTTTTCTAACATTGTGTTAACATTTTGCCGCTGAAATATGCTAACTATCTAATGCTATTGAGACTTGACTATGCTTGGAAGAACTAGCCATAGTCATTGCAAAGTCAAGAATCAAGGTCGTTTTTTACGTCGCTCAGTGGAGCCCTAGTATTTTTTTTTTTTTTTTTAAGGCCACTGACTTTATTGATTTAAAAAACTTTACAGAGACAGTGACTGTCCTGCCCAAAAGAGGGCCAAAGAGCATGAAACAGACCGTGTAGGGGGAGCTATGTGGTCCTCGGCCAGCTTCTGGTGCTAAAGAAAAATGAGGACCTTCTTAGGAAATGGCTGAAGGACACATGCGGCACCAGTATTTTTAGTTTCGTGATGACCAGGTAGTTCCCTGGCTTTAGATGCCTTGCACGTGTACTCATCCTTCACAGCCCTTTCTTCCTTGCTATTTCTGGCTTGCATTTCTTCTATCTTTCTTTCTCTTTCTTTTTTCTTCTTGCCTGTATTCTTCTGTGACCTGTGTTCTTACCCAAGTTACTTTTTATCTTATCCCCAATCTCTATCTACTGAGGGGTCTGCAGAGGTCGATCTCAGTGATGAGAAGAAAGGGCAGAAGGGAGGTAACCATGTGTATCTGTGTTGCTCCCCCTCCATTGCACCTATTCCCCAACCTCAGGGCTCCTGTCCCTGTCCCAGGGAACATCCTTGAGTCCTCCCCTGCACCCTGCCCCCAACCCCCGCCCAGGACAACTGTCCCCCCAGAGCTTCGCTTGGGTTCTTATGATGGAGTTCGGAGGATAGACCAAATCTGGGCTTTCCTCTAAGTGTAGATTACACCCCCTTCAGGACATCAGATGTACCATTTACTGTAGATATACTAACTTTACTAAGGCAGGCATCCACAATGAAAATTTTTTTTTCTCACAGTTTCCCTTATTCATTTGCATAAAAGTGTTTCAGAAAGGTTCTGAAGGACCATACTACTTACTTTCTGGATAAAAGAATAAGGAAGCTAGATCCAGTTCCCTAATGCCCTAGAGGTGCTATGAAATCCATCTGGTCTGCAGTAGATGGTTGCACACAGTGGGAAGGGAGGCTGAACATTGTAGGCCCTGAGGCCTGTGGACAAAGTAAGAGGGATTCTGGGAGCGGGAGAGAAACATCCCAGGAGTTAACTCTACTAATTACCGTCGGCTTGAGGCTCTAGCCCCCCACAGCCTTACTCTCTTACTTCCTAAGAAGCCCCATTCACATCTTTAATATGATATCCTTGTTTCTGTCTTCTTGGAAGGGATTTTTCTCCACCAGAGACTGGGAGCTGCACCAATGGTTGGAGCTAAGGGAGTCTCTGCATTTTCTCTGCCTCCTTACAGTACATCAGGGTGCTGAATGTCCTGACCATTGGCCCGTACACTTAATAGAGCATCTAATTTCCCCCCACCCCCGACCCTGTCACGGGAGATCCTGGTGTCGTGGGAAGAGATCTACAGTGAGAAGTCAGAGCCCAGTGTATGTCCCAGTTGAGAAAATCACTTCTCAGAGTCTGTAAGGTGATAGCCTTAGAATAGATTCTAAAGTCTCCATCATTGCAATGCCCTATCATTTAATACAAAGAGATTACTAAGATTAATTAGGATTATAGTCTTGAAAAGCACGATGAAACTTGAAGCATTCATTCAGGTGTTTGGACTTGCAGCTGCATGTAAGACAGTGTAGGGAAAACACAATGGG
>NW_006771828.1:543996-596707 GCF_000442215.2 Lipotes vexillifer
CAGCTGGAGCCCAGGCATGGGCAGTGCTCTGTGTGAGCGTGTTCACCTTTCCTCCTCTGGCTGGGGGCGTGGGGGTGATGTGGTTCGTGTTGTGTTTAAAGGAAGATTCCTTTCACAGTGTGTTCTACAAAATGCATAGAATTGAGGCCTTTGCCTGTGCTTTTGTTCTTTCTATCATACTCTTTATGAGAGCAAAGACCATTTCTTGGAGTCGCTAGTACTTAGTAGATGTTTGGAGTAAGTTCTCAAGTTAAAACTTGAGAGATTATTATAATAGTCTAAAATATAAGTAATTAGAACCTAAACTAGGAAAGCAGAGGTGAAAGGGAGTGCACAGTGATATTGCAGAGGTAAAATACATGCAACTTGGTGCTTGATTGCAGTGAAAACTCAAAAATAGCCCAAGGTTTTGACCATTCATTACAGGAAGGATATTATCTCATGATAAATGTCAGAGTGTTGAGAGAGATTAACTACAGCTTTGCAAAAGATAACCAAGCTGCATGTATGCTGCTCCCCGAGATACAGGAGCAAAACAGGGATTTTTATTTTATTTTATTTTATTGGCCGCGCCTCGCGGCATGCTGGATCCTAGTTCCCCAACCAGGGATCGAACCCATGCTCCCTGCAGTGGAAGCATGGATTCTCAACCACTGGACCACCAGGGAATTCCCAAAACAGGATTTTTAGAAGTTAATTCAGATAGTGTTAGAATTGAAATAGAGAAAGGATTTATCCAAACACTCGAGTAAAACTGGAAGGAGATTTGAGGGGTTGGAGCCTGAAATATAGTCACATTAACTTAGAGATTTGGAAACTTTTCTTATGTTGTCTGAAAGTAAGGTGATTTGGCTTTTTAGAAATAATCAGTTTGTACACACACAGATATGAGTGCCTTTCTACTTGCCCAGATCTAAAGACCGTCTTGCTGAGAGAGCCCCCAGCCTAGTGGGTCGTGTGACCTTTCCTCTTTGACAAGGGTCTGGGAAGAGTCCTTCACACACACACACACACACACACACACACACACACACACACACACGGGTGTGTTATTCCTTTAGCACCATCACTGTCTCATATAGCTCATTAGGTACATTATAAAGCGTGACAAAGCACATTAAGTTTTCTCACTTGGTTACTTAATATTCTTTCCCTTAATTTTGCCAAAGGTATTCAGAGGTCATGACTAAGGAGAAATAAGAAAAAGTAATGAAAGTTCTCTTTTTACCCCTCTACTCTTACTAGGGGTAAAGAATCACGTGCTCTGTTATTTATTCCATCGGTGATGGTTTTAATATTGTGCCATAGTCCAAAAAACTGTTTTCATGAGGAATTTGAAATTCAGTCTTTACCCCAACTTTACGGTGTAGAAGGTGCAAGGGGTGATAGCATCCCTATTTTTAGAGGCAAGAAATAAGAGCTTATGAAATTAAGAAATTTTCTTTTAGAAAATGGTAAAATCAGCCTTTATCCCTTGTTTGACTGAAAAGCCTCTTAATTTTCCCACTAAGTCCTGCCGCATTTCTCATTGTCTATTTTTCAATGGTAAAATAAACTGACTCCACGAACCAAAATCATTCAGCATTTATGACATTTTGCTCTGCCTTTCAATAAGAGCAGGTACACATTCTTAGGGAATGAAGGGCATTATAATAGCTATCTCAGTTTGCATTGAAGTCAAGCCATGATGGACATTTTAACTTCAGGAACATTCTCTTGGAATGCAGAGTGAATAACCTCAGTGGGCCAGGTCATGGCAGCTACTTTCCAAGTCAGAGAAAAATGGAAGAATTTAATATTCCTGTGAAACGGATTCAAAGCCTTTTTATAGTCTTTATTCTTATATATTAAATATATCTTGATGTAAATGTATCTTAATAATTTCATCTGTGCCAGCTTTCCCGCAAAGTGGACAAGCTCACTTCAGACAATGTAAACCTACTTTAAAGGGAAGTATGCCAGTTCAGCTTTCTTAATGGGACACTCTTGGCATTTTGGTCATGGTGGTTCTTTGCCACGTGGGACTATCTTGCAAGAGCAGAGTGCGTAGTGTCCTTGAGGCTCACCAACTAATCACCAGTAGCAGCTCTTAGTCATTAGCACACACACACAAAAAAAGTTCTGATATCTTTCTAAATGCATCCGTGTGTGTGTGTGTGTGTGTGTGTGTGTGTGTAAACTTTGATTGATCTTCAAGGTACTGGGGTATTGGACTAAAGGTATTGGACTATACATGCTCATATTTCCCTTATACTTTAAATAATGCATACCAAATATGTATTGAAACTGTCAAAACTTTGAGTTACTAGAATTTAGCCTTCAAAATATAAGACCTCAGCTTCACATATTCTAGTTTATAATTAAGTGATTTTGACTGTGACCTACTATGAGATGCATTCAACAATGGCACCTTAAAACAGACTTGAGGGGGAATCTTAGAAAGTTGTTAACATGATAGTCGAAGCCAGACTACCTGGGCTTAAATACCAGCTCTACCACTGCCCAGCTGGTGTACTAATTAGTACATTATTTATTGTCTCCTTGCCTGTTTCTTCATCTGCACAATAGGATGATAATATTAATAGCACTAACTCATAGTCTTTTTTTTTCATGATTAAAAGGGTCATCATACATAAAGCATTTAGGTCAGTGCCTTGCATACAGTAAGAGCTATATAAACATTTGCTATTATTAGAAACTTAAATAAAACACATTTTCTCTAATAGATAGGTAGATCTTTTAATTTATTTTTTGTGGGATTATGTAATCTTGGAAAAGTAGATTTCAATTATTTAGTTTAGTCTTCTCCTTTGCATCTTTGTTATTGTCTTTCAAACAACTCTTATCAGAATTACAGTATCTGATGTTTCTAAAATGGTCACGTTAATCTCCTTACACCAATGCGGTCTGTATACTGAATACAAAAATACTGGAATCACAAAGCTGCGATATCGGCTGGCGACAGTTGGTGCCATTGCTAGGGAACAAGATGCAGTGGGTGGAAGATGGGGAAAATAATGAATAGATAGGTTAAAAATTTTAACAAATAACATTACCTTGTATCAAATGATGTTTAAAGATGCTACATACCACCAATAAGTAGGTCCTCCAATAAATATTAATTCATGGTCTACCTGCTTTTATAATTTTAGTTGTGATACTGTCCTTCAGCTTTCGGCTTGCATTTTTAAAAATTTTTTATTGAGATATAGTTGATTTACAATGTTGTGTTAGTTTTAGGTGTACAGCAAAATGAGCTATATATATATTTTTTTTCTAGATTCATTTCCATTATAGGTTATTACAAGATATTGAGTATAGTTTCCTGTGCTATACAGTAGGTCCTTGTTGGCTATCTATTTCATATTTAGTGGTGGTATTTTTTAATCCCAAACTTCTAATTTATCACTTCCCCCCTTCCCCTTTGGTAACCATAAGTTTGTTTTCTATGTTTGTGAGTCTGTTTCTGGTTTGTAAATAAGTTCATTTTGCATTTGGATAAGAGTGCCTGTCTCTCATAACATACAGAGCCCACTACTGTGCTTTTGAGCATCTTTATATACACAAATTTTATTAAGAACCTTGATAATAGATGCCCATCTTATTCAGTATTAAATTCAGAGTCTGTTCCATTTTATTCTCACTCACTTATGGTGAGTGCTGTGTCTTTTTCTCCCCAGTACTCAATATCCATTGATAGGAACACTAATGTCACACGAGGAGAAAAATTGCACTTGAGGAAAGCATTACTGATCTACTTCTTGGAGCTTATTGTGATGCCATGGCCTTAACAACATAGTACTTGATCACAGGAGGACATGAACTCCATTGTCTCATGTCAATGGCCAATAAAAGTAGAAGCTCGATGAGTGCAGTACTTCCCAATTGCATTTTTTTTTTTTTTTTTTTTTTGCAGTACGTGGGCCTGTCACTGTTGTGGCCTCCCCTGTTGCGGAGCACAGGCTCTGGACGCACAGGCTCAGTGGCCATGGCTCACGGGCCCAGCCACTCCGCGGAATGTGGGATCTTCCTGGACTGGGGCATGAACCCATGTCCCCTGCATTGGCAGGCGGACTCTCAACCACTGCACCACCAAGGAATCCCCCCAATTGCATTTTATTCTATGTCAGTTAAAGCACAGTTGTTATATATCCATCACACTGAGTACAGAACTGGACATAACAATTAACTATCCCTTAGACTTGGGCTTGAAAAGTTAAAGCAACATTTATTAAGTGTCTACGCTGTGCTAAGTAACGTTACAACATGAGTCTCAGAACAACTCTTCCAGACAACTATTACTTTTTTCTTTTTTTGTTGAAGTATAGTTGATTTACAATGTTGTGATAATTACTACTATAAAACAATTTGATTCAGTTATACATATATATATACACACAATCTTTTTTATATTCTTTTCCATATGGTTTATCATAGGATATTGAATATAGTTCCCTGTGCTATACAGTAGGACCTTGTTTTTTATCCATTCTATATATAAAAGCTTACGTCTGCTAACCCCAACCTCCCATTCCTTCCCTCCCCCAAACCCCTCCCCATTGACAACTGCCAGTCTGTTCTCTGTGTCTGTGATTCTGTTCCATAGATAGGTTCATTTGCATCATATTTTAGATTCTACATAGGAGCACTGTCATATGATGTTTGTCTTTGTCTGGTTTACTTCACTTAGTATGATAATCTCTAGGTCCATCCATGTAGCCACAGATGGCACTATTTCATTCTTTTTTTATGGCTGAGTAATATTCCATTGTATACGTGTACCACATCTTCTTTATCCATTTATCTATCGATGGACATTTAGGTTGTTTCCATGAAGACAACTATTATTTATACCTGTTGTATAGGGAGGCTTAAATAACGCACCCATGATAATGCACAGGTCCTTTCCTGACTGTCCTGAGCTCCATGTGTCTGAAGTCCTGACCACCTCCAGGAGAATGAGGCGTCTCCGAGACCTGCTCCCGACATGCCTGCTGTGCACATGTCTATCATAGTCCTCACTGCTCACGTCCACCAGCAGCTGGTTGCTTTCTTACCCCACCTCCTCCCCGAACAGTTGATTAAACCAGGGATAGTTAGCTGACACATCAGCGAGTAAGTCCCTCCTCCAGCAGGTGCAGTTAGGGTTAGTTTGTCAGGCAGGAATGTTAAAGTCTTTAATGTATTATTTTATGCTTCAAATAATATTTTTGTGGCATGTCACATATATATGATGATTTTGAACTATAGAAGTAATTGGAACACTGATCTACCCAGAGCTCAACCTAATGCCATGCCCACTGTAGAGTTAACCATTTTCCTGAATGTTGTGTTTCACGTTCCCTGCCATTGTTAAAAACAATGACTTCCAATTATTGAGCCTGAACCAAGATGGTGGAGTAGAAGGACGTGCTCTCACTCCCTCTGCGAGAACACCAGAATCACAAATAACTACTGAACAGTCATTGACAGGAAGACACTGGAACTCACCAAAAAAGATACTCCACATTCAAAGACAAAGGAGAATTACTGAAAGCGCCAAGGGAAAAACAACAAATAACATACAACGGAACTCCCATAAGGGTAACAGCTGATTTCTCAGCAGAAACTCTACAAGCCAGAAGGGAGTGGGATGATATACTTAAAGTGATGAAACAAAAGAACCTACAACCAAGATTACTCTACCCAGCAAGGATCTCATTCAGATTGGATGGAGAAATCAAAGGCTTTACAGACAAGCAAAAGCTAAGAGATTTCAGCACCACCAAACCAGCTGTACAACAAATGCTAAAGGAAATTCTCTAAGTAGAAAACACAAGAGAAGAAAAGGACCTACAAAAACAAACCCAAAACAATTAAGAAAATGGTCATAGGAGCATACATATCGATAATAACATTAAACGTAAATGGGTTAAATGCTCCAACCAAAAGACACAGGCTTGCTGAATGGATACAAAAATAATACCCATATATATGCTGTCTACAAGAGACCCACTTCAGACCTAGGGACACACAAAGACTGAAAGTGAAGGGATGGAAAAAGATATTCCATGCAAATGGAAATCAAAAGAAAGATGGAGTAGCAATACTCATATCAGATAAAATAGACTTTAAAATAAAGAATTTTCCAAGAGACAAGGAAGGACACTATATAATGATCAAGGGATCAATCCAAGAAGAAGATATAACAATTATAAATATATATGCACACAACATAGGAGCACCACAATACATAAGGCAACTGCTCACAGCTCTAAAAGAGGAAATCGACAGTAACACAATAATAGTGGGGGACTTTAACACCTCACTTACACCAATGGAAAGATCATCCAAAATGAAAATAAATAAGGAATCACAAGCTTTAAATGACACAATAGACCAGATAGATTTAATTGACATTTATTTGACATTCCATCCAAAACAGCAGATTACACTTTCTACTCAAATGTGCACGGAATATTCTCCAGGATAGATCACATCTTGGGTCACAAATCAAGCCTCAGTAAATTTAAGAAAATTGAAATCATATCAAGCATCTTTTCCGAACACAACACTATGAGATTAGAAATCAGTTACAGGGAAAAAAACGTAAAAAACACAAACACCTGGAGGCTAAACACTACGTTACTAAATAACTAAGAGATCACTGCAGAAATCAAAGAGGAAAGGAAAAAATACATAGGGACAAATGACAATGAAAACACGACGATCCAAAACCTATGGGATCCAGGAAAAGCAGTTCTAAGAGGGAAGTTTATAGCACTACAAGCCTACCTCAAGAAACAAGAAAAATCTCAAATAAGCAATCTAACCTTACACCTAAAGGAACTAGAGAAAGTAGAGCAAACAAAACCCAAAGTTAGCAGAAGGTAAGAAATCATAAAGATCCGAGCAGAAATAAATGAAATAGAAACAAAGAAGACAATAGCAAAGATCAATAAAACTAAAAGCTAGTTCTTTGAGAAGCTAACCAAGATTGATAAACCATTAGCCAGACTCATCAAGAAAAAGAGGGAGAGGACACAAATCAATAAAATTAGAAATGAGAAAGGAGAAGTTACAACAGACATCGCAGAAATGCAAAGCATCCTAAGAGACTACTACAAGCAATTCTATGCCAAAAAAATGGACAACCTGGAAGAAACGGACAAATTCTTAGAAAGGTATAACCTTTCAAGACTGAACCAGGAAGAAATAGAAAATATGAAAAGACCAATCACAAGTAATGAAATTGAAACTGTGATTAAAAATCTTCCAACAAACAAAAATCCAGGACGAGATGGCTTCACAGGTATATTCAATGAAACATTTAGAGAACAGCTAACACCCATGCTTCTCAAACTCTTGCAAAAAATTGTGGGGGAAGGAACACCCCAAACTGATTCTATGAGGCCACCATCACCCTGATACCAAAACCAGACAAAGATACTACAAAAAAAGAAAATTACAGACCAATATCACTCATGAATATAGATGCAAAAATCCTCAAAAAATACTAGCAAGCAGAATCCAAGAGCACATTAAAAGGATCATACACCATGATCAAGTGGGATTTATCCCAGGGATGCAAGGATTCTTCAATATGTGCAAATCAATCAATGTGATACACCATGTTAACAAATTGAAGAAGAAAAACCATATAATCTTCTCAATGGATGCAGAAAAAGCTTTTGACAAAATTCAACACCCATTTATGATAAAAACTCTCCAGAAAGTGGGCATAGAGGGAACCTACCTCAACATAATAAAGGTCATATACGACAAACTTACAGCCAACATTATTCTCAATGGTGAAAACCTGAAATCATTTCCTCTAAGATCAGGAACAATACAAGGATGTCCACTCTCACCACTATTATTCAACATAGTTTTGGAAGTCCTAGCCATGACAATCAGAGAAGAAAACGAAATAAAAGGAATCCAAATTGGAAAAGAAGAAGTAAAACTGTCACTGCTTGCAGATGACATGATACTCTACATAGAGAATCCTAATGATGCCACCTAGAAAACTACTAGAAAACTAGTAGTTTCTAGTAGAAAACTACTGGAGCTAATCAATGAATTTGGTAAAGGTGCAGGATACAAAATTAGTGCACAGAAATCTCTTGCATTCCTATATACTGATGATGAAAAATCTGAAAGAGAAATTAAGGAAACACTCCCATTTACCATTGCAATAAAAGAATAAAATACCTAAGAATAAACCTACCTAGGGAGACAAAAGACCTGTATGCAGAAAACTATAAGACACTGATGAAAGAATTTAAAGATTATACCAATGGATGGAGAGATATACAATGTTCTTCGATTGGAAGAAGTAATATTGTGAAAAAGACTATACTACCCAAAGCAATATACAGATTCAGTACAATCCCTGTCAAATTACCAACTGCATTTTTTACAGAACTACAACAAAAAATCTTAAAATTTGTATGGTGACACAAAGGACCCCAAATAGCCAAAGCTTTCTTGAGGGAAAAAAGTGGAGCTGGAGGAATCAGAATCCCTGACTTCAGACTATACTACAAAGCTACAGTAATCAAGACAATATGGTCCTGGCACAAAAACAGAAATATAGATCAGTGGAACAAGATTGAAAGCCCAGAGATAAACCCACATACCTATGGTCAGCTAATGTATGACAAAGGAGGCAAGGCTATACAATGGAGAAAAGACAGTCTCTTCAGTAAGTGGTGCTGGGGAAACTGGACAGCTACATGTAAAACAATTAAATTAGAACACTCCCTAACACCATACACAAAAATAAACTCAGAATGAATTAGAGACCTAAATGTAAGACCGGACACTATAAAACGCTCAGAGGAAACATAGGAAGAACACTCTATGACATGAATCACAGCAAGATCCTCTTTGGATCCACCTCCTAGAGAAATGGAAATAAAAACAAAAATAAACAAATGGGACCTAATGCAACTTCAGAGCTTTTGCATGGTGAAATAAACCATAAACAAGATGAAAAGACAACCCTCAGAATGCGAGAAAATATTTGCAGACAAATCAACGGACAAAGGATTAATCTCCAAAATATTTAAACAGCTCATGCAGCTCAATATTAAAAAAACAAACAACCCAATTCAAAAATGGGCAGAATACCTAAACAGACATTTCTCCAAAGAAGACAAACAGATGGCCAAGAAGCACATGAAAAGCTGCTCAACATCACTAATTATTAGAGAAATGCAAATCAAAACTACAATGAGGTATCACCTCACACCAGTTAGAATGGGCATCATCAGAAAATCTACAAACAATAAATGCTGCAGAGGGTGTGGAGAGAAGGGAATGCTCTTGCACTGTTGGTGGGAATGTATTGATACAGCCACTATGGAGAACAGTATGGAGGTTCCTTAAAAAACTAAAAATAAAATTACCATGTGATCCATCAATCCCACTACTCGGCACATACCCAGAGAAAACCATAATTCAAGAAGACACATGCACCCCAATGTTCACTGCAGCACTATTTGCAATAGCCAGGTCATGGAAGCAACCTAAATGCCCATCAACAGACGAATGGATAAAGAAGATGTGGTACATATATGCAATGGAATATTACTCAGCCATAAAAAGGAACGAAATTGGGTCATTTGTTCAGACGTGGATGGATCTAGTGACTGTCATACAGAGTGAGGTATGTCAGAAAGAGAAAAACAAATATTGTATACTAATGCATATATGTGGAACCTAGAAAAATGGTACAGATGAACTGGTTTGTAGGGCAGAAATAGAGACACAGATGTAGAGAACAAAGGTATGGACACCAAGGGGGGAAAGTCGGGGGAGGGGGGGCACTGGTTGTGGGATGAATTGGGAGATTGAGATTGACATGTATGCACTAATGTGTATAAAATGGATGACTAATAGGTACCTGCTGTATAAAAAAATAAAATTCAAAAATTCAAAAAGTAAATAAATAAAACAATGACTTCCTACTTATCTGTTTGTAGGAGTACCGGGTTCAGTCTTGCATGTGTGTAGATGTTCCATAATATTGGTTGCATAAATAGAAAGTTGGTGTCTTTCTCCGCCATTTCTTTCTTCATGTTTGTTTTTTCTCTGGATGATGTTCTACCAGCAAGAAGAGAGAATACCTCTTTTTAGCAAATTTCTCAGCAGTAAATGGCACTCTGACAGTTGTTAAAATGGTAAAGAAGGCTTTTTGTTTTTAATATCTTTATTGGAGTATAGTTACTTTACAATGGTGTGTTAGTTTCTGCTGTATAACAAAGTGAATCAGCTATACATATACATATGTCCCCATATCTCCTCCCTCTTGTGTCTCCCTCCCACCCTCCCTATCCCACCCCTCTAAGCGGTCACAATGAACAGAGCTGATCTCCCTGTGCTATGCGGCTGCTTCCCACTAGCTATCTATTCTACATTTGGTAGTGTATATCTGTCCATGCCACTCTCTCACTTCAGTCCCAGCTTGCTCTTCCCCCTCCCCATGTCCTCAAGTCCATTCTCTACATCTGCGTCTTTATTCCTGTCCTGCCCCTACGTTCTTCAGAACCATTTTTTTTTTTAGATTCAATATGTATGTGTTAGCATATATAGCACCTCACTACAAATAACTCAGTTTTGTTTCTTTTTATGGCTGAGTAATATTCCATTGTGTATATGTGCCACATCTTCTTTATCCATTCATCTGTTGATGGACACTTAGGTTGCTTCCATGTCCTGGCTATTGTAAATAGTGCTGCAGTGAACATTGTGGCGCATGACTCTTTCTGAATTATGGCTTTCTCAGGGTATATGCCCAGGAGTGGGATTGCTGGATCATATGGTAACTCTATTTTTAGTTTTTTAAGGAACCTCCATACTGTTCTCCATAGTGGCTGTATCAATTTACATTCCCACCAACAGTGTAAGAGGGTTCCCTTTTCTCCACACCCTCTCCAGCATTTATTGTTTGTAGATTTTTTGATTATGGCCATTCTAACTGGTATGAGGTGATACCTCATTGTAGTTTTGATTTGCATTTTTCTAATAATTAGTGATGTTGATCATCCTTTCATGTGTTTGTCGGCAATCTGTATATCTTCTTTGGAGAAATGTCTATTTAGGTCTTCTGCCCATTTTTGGATTGGGTTGTTTGTTTTTTTGATATTGAGTTGCATGAGATGCTTGTAAATTTTGGAGATTAATTCTTTGTCAGTTGCTTCATTTGCAAATACTTTCTCCTGTTCTGAGGGTTTTTTAAAATGGTAAAGAAGGCTTTAAATTGAAGATTATCACAATATGAGTATTGCAATAGGGAAGAGAGATTGGGCTCAACTCTGAATACAAGGATGAGTGGGGATTTATGGCCAAGGAATAGAGAGATGTGGTCAGTGAGTGGAATAGCCAGTCACTTAAGCCAAGTACACATCAGCCTTGGTACCTCCCTTTCCCTGGCCCTACCTCCAGTGCTTCTGCAAGTCCATCCTCACCCTCAGCCATCTTACTCTTTTGTCTGCAAAGCTGTGAGACCCCCTTTTCTGCTTCTGCTCTTGCTGTGTACAATCTACTTTTATGTTGTAGCCAAAACTATCTGTTTTTGGAAACACAGTCAGATCATGCCATTTCTAGGCTAAAACCCTAAGTGGCTTCCCCTTGCACTTAGAACAAAACCCAGCCTTGTTTCCAGGGCCTGCAGTTCTCTGTGTGCTATGACCCTTGACTAACCTTGATTTCATCTCCTGCTGTTTACCTCCTTACCAGCTCGTGACACTCCTTCCACCTAGAGGGCTTTTGTGCTTGCTGTTGCCTCACCCACCTGTCCCTCCGCTTGCCCCAACGCTTTTTTCCAGGATCACTGCATGACTGGATCCTGTGAAACAAACATCTCCTCCACCCAGAGACCATTTCCAACCACTGCCCTCACTGAAATAGCAGCCTCTGCCCCACACTCATCACATTCAGCCCGTGGACCTGTTCATTGTCGGTCACCCTCCTCTATAATGTGAATTCCATTGGGGCAGGAATCCTGACTTTGTTATTGAAAAAATTATTATGATGCTTGTTAAAATGGTAAAGAAGATTTTTAATTCAAGATTATTGCAATATGAGTATTGCAATAGGGAAGAGAAATTGGGCTCAACTCTGAATACAACAAGGATGAGTGGGAATTTATAGCAAAGGAGTAGAGCGATGTAGTCAGCGAATGGAATATTACTAAGAGCAGACATCAAGGCTGGGGGATTTTCTCTAAACTGCCTTAAGAGGATTCTTGCTAAAGGCACACCGGAGACTTATGTATCAAAGAGGGGGATGAGGGACTTGATCAGGTATCAAGGCTGGGGAATTCTTTCTAAACTGACTTAACAAGATTCTTGCTAAAACTGGGCCAAGCAAGCCAAGGACAGACAGGATGGGGCCGAAGTTGAGTCCTGGCTCAAGTTTCGTTAAGGAGGGAGTCTTTGTCAACTTCCTGTTCTTTTTTGTGTCTCTCAGTAACACTCTCTAATACAAATAAAATATTTTAAAATCTAATATTACAATTTCAAGACAAAGGTAAATATACTATACTTTCTTATAGCCACATTTTAAAAAGTAAAAAGAAACAGGTGAAACTAATTTTAATAATATATCTTATTTAATCCCATATCCACAATGTTATCTTTTCAATACATAATCAACAGAAAAATTATTAATGAGCTGCTGTACATTCTTTTTTGTACCAAATACTGAAAACCCGATGGTATTGCACACTCACGGCACATTTCCATTCAGACTAGCCACGTTCCAAGGGTGAAAAGCTACATGAGGCCCAGGCCCACCTATCAGGCAGTACAGATCTGACAACTGTAGGGGTGGCTGCACAGAGGGTATCCAGTAAATGTCTACTGAATAAATGCATGAGCGAACTAAGAATAAACTGTAATCACAGAAATAGCCGTTTTCTTTCCACAAGTGTTCAGAATATGTTGATGCCAGGTTTTACTCCAGAGGCATGTATAAATAGAGTATGTGTTGCTTGATTTGGGAAAGAATGGGTATTTCAAATAATAAAGAGAATATCACATCTCAAATATGATTTAATTTTTCACTCATCCTTGTTCTATAAATACCTGGAGGTAATGATAGAAGGAACATAGCTATGAATTTTATCCACAAAGTTGTTTATGCACCACAAAGGTGTTTGTTTTAACCAATGATTGAATAGATGTTTTCACCCATTAAATTTTTTTCTTAAAGTATAAGGCTACAGTTTTCACATATTCTTTGTAACAAGATTATTTTAAATATCTCGTTTACTTTTGTTGCTTTAAATTCATCCTCAGCTTCTACATCGAGTAGCTACAAGTGATGGCATTTGGCATTGTTTATTCACCACAAAATGTCAGAACAGTAAGAGCTGGATGCCTCAGCTAGGAACAGTAAGATGCTTGGATTTACTGTGCATTCTGTGGCTTCAGAATATTTCTTTTTTCCATTATTGTTCTTCCCTCACCCAATGTGTTAAATTAAGGATGAGAAAAGCTATTTATTCCTATTTACCATACAGTTGGGACATGTCTATCTAATTTTCTTTCTGTTTACACTGTGAGTACATTCAACTATAGCACTGATCTCCTCCAGTGAAATCAATTGTGGTGTTCCTGACAGCTGTCATTTCTGAATCTGATCAACCAAATATCTACTAAAACACCCAAGAGTTCAGAAGATTCATGAATATATTTATCTGATATGCTGTCTATGTCTTATATAGTTTTATTTGATAGCTTTATAAATCCAGGTAAAAAAAGAAATAGGAGTTAGAAAACTAAACCAGACTTTAAAAAAGGAGAGAGATTGCATTTTAGCTCCAGCTTTGTGAGGGATGGGAAAAGAATACATCCTTCATCCCTTCCCCTCCCCACAATTAGATTTCTCGATAGAGACAAAAAAATGTTTTTGATTTAAATCTTGAATTTTGGGGGCAAGCTTTATAAAGGCCAAATCAATGCTAAATCAGAGGTATTTACAACATCCACAAATTTAAGCCCAAGTGGATACTTAGAAGCTCATATAGATCTAAATGATGTTCTCCCAGATGGTGAATTAATGTAATTTTAGCAGGAAGCAAAGTTGCACAAATATGCAGTATTGCGGCCTCACACTGATTTAATGTATCTGTACCCACCACAGCGCAGATGTGGTATATCATTTTAGAGCCAGTTTTTCTATACTACACACTGAAGATGGGATTTGGGAGTTCAGTAAATTATGATTTATTTTGCGACTAATGACTTGTTCAAAATTGCAGCTTTCTGTGAACTGTATATAGAAATCACATTGGCTGTGTTCTTTGCACAGGGTTTGAAAGGTGACGTGGGTCCGCATGGTCCACCTGGCCCGAAAGGAGAAAAGGTACCGTATTCACCCAGGAAAGTGCCAGTCTTTTCTTAAGAAAACCCCGAGAACCTATGAAGTGACTTTTCATTGATACTGTTTAACTGCCCAAAGTTAATTTTGTTAAAATTAACCAAAGGCTGTTATGTTAAAAGCACCTGAACAAGAAGAAAAGCCTTTTGGTTCATTTAATTAGTTTGAGAAGATTAAATGCACAATTGCTAGTCGACATTAATTTGTGTTTATAAGATTTCCCTTTTCTCTCCCTTGCTTAACAGCATTAAGTATTGCATCACCAAATTAGCAGCCATGTCCTGTACTGGGGACCTTTGCCAATAGCACTGAGCTGCTACCACAATGGTGAAGCAGGCGACCTTTGGGGGGAAGGAGGCTAACTGTGCATCTCAGTCTTAATCTAAATGCCCCATTTCCTAACACCTTTTCTCATATGTCATTTTACAGTGGCCTATTGGCAGGGAACTTGAAAAGAGAATTATGAGATAGTAAGAAGCAAAAGTTGTTTTGAGTAAGGTCCTTGGATGATACTAGTTTGATGACAATTTTATGTGTAGATGTTTTGCACTGTATTTTGTTCTCCATTCTCAGCACATTTAGAAATCTTTGTCTATCTTCAATATTTACCTCTACATTAAAATTGACTTTGCAAATTGGTCCCCAATGACTGATTTAAGCTACATCAGTGTTCTTTAACAGCTATTGGTTATTTTTATTCAGTTGTTCCCAAAATAATGATTACACAAGGCTAAGTCCTCACTTTTGAGGTGATTATGTTAGATGAAAAAAGAGAACGTCATAGAGATACTCCCAACACGAGAATACAGCGTGCCAGTGCCCCATGCCACATGGTGTTGGTTCCACAATGTCCATTTGAAGGGGGATTATGGCAGTAATGCTTGACTTTTCTTTTAAGCAATGACTTTATTCAATTCACCAACAGCACTCTGGGATTCAATTTATTTGTCTGCAAAATGAGGGGTTTTGATGAGATGGAAGGTCCCTAAGAGTCTGTCAAATTTAACATTCTAAGACTTACCTTTTAAAAAAACAATTTCTTTTATTGAGGTATAGTTAATTTACAATATTATATTAGTTTCAGTTGTACAGCATAGTGATTCAAAATTTTTATAGATTATACTCCATTTAAAGTTATTGTAAAATATTGGCTATATTCCCTATGCTGAACAGTATATCCTCGTAGCTTATTTATTTCATGCTTAGTAGTTTGTACTTCTTATCGTTTACCCCTATCTTGCCTTTCCCAGTGATGCTTGATCTTAATGACTAAGAGTTCTCATGAAATAAATAAGGATGCTGATACAATAAAGCATATAGGTGACATATTTATAAATTGGAAAATGATAAACTTTTAGATTAACTATATTTTTTAGATTTTGAATAGTTTGTCAATATATCCACCTGGTAATTTGTATTCACATAGGTCAGCAAAGCAACATTAGTATTTAAAAATACATGAATATAGGCAAAGCCTCATACAGTTGTTGGCAAGTGCAAGGCCAGTTCAGCAAAGCTTTGAAAGAGGCAGTGGGACTGCTTCTTGCAGCTGGATGGCATGAAGTGGGGAGACCCACTTATTATTTCTTCTGATCCCCATGCTAACTTTGTCAGAAATATAATCTGTCGTTGTGACAATTCCCAGCTGCTCCATTGGCAAGTAACCATATTTGAAGAGATATTCTTTCTAATTTTGTATTAGTAGACAAAAGAATGGAAACTAGATTATTTTAGCTTTTCAAAACAAGTTCTGCCACTGCTGAAAGCATGGGGATGCACAAGGCGATATTTATATCATGAGAGCTGAAAGCACATGATCAATTTTTCATTGTGCAGAGACCTTTATCAAGGTAAAATTCTACTTTTCTTTTCTTCCAGATTTATCTAGATATTGCTTTGATCCATTCAGAAAATTTATAACTAACATGAGCAAAAAGGGACTATTGGTAATTGCAGCTTTTCTTTCATCTATTTTAGGGAGATCTGGGACCTCCAGGACCGCCAGCCTTAACTGTAAGTATTCTTGAAGTCAAAATTCAAAACAAATACGTTAAACCTGTTTATTATTCACATTACATCATGATTAAACCAGAATTTAAGCCACTGGATATTTTGAGAACTGAAAGTGACTTGAGTAGATCTAGGCAAACATCCAGATTTTAAAGATGGGGCATGTGCCCACAACACTGAAGGGCTTAACCCGAGGTCATGCAGGTAGTTCTAGAAAAGCCTGGAAGCAGTACCTAACCTAAGCAATTTCCTCCACCCTCCATGTAGTTCATAATTTTGCCCCTTAAAAGTTTCATTATACATCCTTAACATGACATTTAAAGTTAATGGAAGCAGAGACAGTTCTGTTTACTCTAAAAACTGTAAAAGAACAAAATAAACTATAATCACCCAATGTATAAATATAGCTACCTATTTAAACTGTTACATTCTCCAAAACCTGTTCAAGACTGTTGTTTTTTCCTATGTGAGTTGCTTCTAAGATTTGCACATGATAAAATGGCAGTATTTCAGAAACAGATTTATGAGAAAAGTTTATAATGTGCGCATAATGGGATTGTTCTCAATTAAATGGTTCATCATTTATGAAACATTTAATCATAAGTATGTAATGCTTTTATATTTGGATACAATTTGCTGTTACTGATTTTTTTCATCTTCCATTAGGGTTTCTCATTTAACTTAAAGATTTGGTCTGAGAATGACACTAAGCCTAATGGAAAAGAAGAAAAGCTTTTAAATAAGATCATGTGTAGCCTGAGGTCTCTTGAATTTTATGTTGCTATCATCTAATGACATAAATTAAGAATTCAAATCATCAGTTTTCGAGACCTGTCGTGATCATAGAAGGTTAGGTGTAAAGAAGTCTTCTAGCATCTGGATGGGGGTCTTCTAGCGGAGCAGCGTAGGACTCGCAAAGGCTGTGTGACTTTGATAACATTCCTATTTATCTTTGTACTTGAAAATGTCATTATGAACACTACGTTAATAATGTCTTACACAGGTAATCTTTGCAATGCTCACTTGAAGGGCAAATATTTCTTCATAAATAGAAAATCTAAGGAACCGAACAAATGACTTTTTTAGGACTATCGAAGTTCAATTCACAGTGGAATTCTCTGCTTGAAGCTTTGATTTTCAAGATGGAAATAAAACTGTTTATTTGAGAGGAGACTTTAAATGCATATTATTCAATTGTTTATAATTTGTGGAGTTTATTTCTTACATTATTTGACAGTGATTTCGAGTTAAGCCTGCTCATTTTATTTAAATCACATGCTTGCTTTTCTTCAACTGACTTATGTGCTCAATCATTCCACGTAGTTATCTGATTACCTAGTTGTTTTCAACTTGTGTTTGAAGACCAAAATGCAATCTCTATCTGTATCATTTCACCCGATAAGCAAATTTGACCCCTCAGCCAGAATATTATATTGGACTATATCTGTCTTGTGGATTTTTAGTGACAGCTAACATCTTTCTGCCAGGTAGCACCTTGTAGATGTCTCTTTGCACTATTCAGCTGCCATACACCAAAGGAGTACAAGCTGATTTTTACACTTATCTAAAGATAGAGAGAGACGCTGAAGTAGGAGGTCAAGATGGCAGATTAGGAGGACGTGGAGCTCACCTCCCCCCACAAACACATCAAAAATACATCTGCATGTGGAACAGTTCTCACAGAAAACCAACTGAAAGCTAGCAGAAGATCTCTTACACAGCCAAAGCTGGAAGAAAGATTCCCGCATAACTGGGTAGGGCAAAATAAAAAAGGCATTGGGACAGGACCGGTGCCCCTGGGAGGGAGCTGTGAAAGAGGAAAGGCCTGCATGGGCAGCCCCTCGCCCTTGGAAACTCTTCACTAGCTGGGAGGTCCATCGGGACAGATAGAGGAGCCAGAGGGAGCCTGGACTCTGCTCACGAGGAGTCTGTGTGTGCTGGCTTGTTAGCAGTCAGGGCACAGAGAGACTGGTAAGTGATGGCTGCCACCTTACCCACCTCCCAGCATGAAACGCACTTTGGGTGGAACTGCCAGTACACAGAGGAGGTAGGAGCTGAAACGTGGGCTTCTGTGGACGAACCCTGGGAGAGGACTCGGTCTAGCTGTGTGTGGACAGCCCCCAGGGCCTGGAGTATAGTCCAGGCCTAACCTCAGAGCCTGTTGTTAGCGCACACATGGCAGAGTGTGGGCCCACCATAGGGACCCCCACTATTAGCCTGCCCATGCGGGGCACTGCTCCATTGGTGGGCTTTGTGCGTGCACGCACTGTAGGTCAGGGGCTGACACCTGAGCCCATAATCAGCACTCCCACAGTGGGGGCAGGTGGGAGGTGGGCCCTGCAGCAGCAGACTTCATTGGTGTGCACACCAGTGGGGGGCACTGTCCACAGAATCGCAGATATCCAGCGGACAGGCCCTAGTGAGAAGTGTGCAGAGCTTCCTTTCCCAGCAGGAGTGCTCTAGTTCCACCCACCTCACACAGAGCTTGGAGCAGGAATCTGGGGGGAGAGGCTCTGGGAGAGCCCTACCACAGAGGAGGCCTAGGTCTCAGGTGGCAGCACACCACTTCAATTCCTGCAGCTACAGTGCCCTGATCCACAGGGCCAGCCTTACACTAGGTCTGGGACAAACACAACAGAGAAAGGGATGTGACCTTGGGCTGCTTCTGAGCAGAACCATGGACGCCTGAATAGGTGGTGCATAGGTTCACTGTGACCATACGGGCCTCTCTTGCTTCAGCACTCACCTCCTTGGGACAGAGCACGCACTTAAGGTCAACAGAGCCTTATCAAACCCAACCTTCACGGCTTCTACTGAAACAACTGGGGAGCAGACCCCCCCCCCCCCACCGCCCAACAGGGTTGTGACAGCCACAGAGCAAAGAGGAGGCCCCGCCCAACATGCAGGGCAGGAATTGGACACCATGACACCAGTCATACCCTCTATCAAGGGGATAACAGCCAGCACACTCTGAGGAAAGATGTGGCAGGCATCCATTATGAAAACAGCTCTCACAGCAAAAATATTAGACTTACATAGTCTACAAAGGGATGCTCCGACATAAAAACAGCCCTCCAAGACCGCAGTAGATAACTGTTTCTCCTAACTTCATAGAGTCAGAGGAATATAAGTAAAATGAAGAAACAGAGGAACTACTCTCAATAAAAAGAACAAATGAAATCCCCTAAAAAACAATTAATGAAACATACCTCTTCAGTCTACTAGACCCCTGAGTTCAAAAAGGAGGTAATTAAAATGCTAAAGGAATTAAGAAAGATTTTCAATAGAAATGCAGATCACTGTAACAAGGAACTAAAAACTATAAAGAAGAAACAACCAAAATTAGGCAACTCAATTGCCGAGATAAAAAATGAGCTAAAAGCAGACTGAATAATGAAGAAGAACAAATTAGTGATTTGGACGATAGAATAATGGAAATCACCCAATCAGAACAGCAGACAGAAGGACAAATGAAAAAACAAATGAGGGCTTCCCTGGTGGCACAGTGGTTAAGAATCCACCTGCCAATGCAGGGGACATGGGCTCCAGCCGTGGTCCAGGAAGATCCCACATGCCACGGAGCAACTAAGCCCCTGTGCCACAACTACTGAGCCTGTGCTCTAGAGCCCACAAGGCACAACTACTGAGCCCACGTGCCCCAACTACTGAAACCTGCACACCTAGAGCCCGTGCTCCTCCAGAGAAGCCACTGTAATGAGAAGCCTGTACACCACAATGAAGAGTAACCCCCACTTGCCACAACTAGAGAAAGACTACACACAGCAATGAATACCCAACGCAGCCAAAAATAAATAAAATAATTTTTTTAAAAATGAAAGAAACATATGAGATCTATGGGATTATATAAAGTGTGCTAACCTACACGTAATAAGAGTTCCAGAAGGAAAAAAAAAAAGAGAGAAAGGGATCAAAAATGTATTTGAAGAAATTATGGCTGAACACTTCCCAAACCTAAATAAAGAAAGAGATATTCAGGTACAGGGAGCACAGAGGATTCTGAACAAGATGAACCCAAACAGACCCACATCAAGACATATCATAATTAAAATGGCAGCAGTTAAAGAGAGGATTCTAAAGTCAGCAAGAGAAAAACAAAGAGTCAGTTACAAGGGAACGCTCATAGGCTGATTTCTCTACAGAAACTTTGCAGGCCAGAAGAGAGTGGCAATATATATTCAAAGTCCTGAAAGGGGAAGACCTGCAACCTAGGATACTCTACCCAGTAATATTATCATTTATAAAAGAAGGAGAAACAAATAATTTCTCTGACAGAAACTGAAAGAATACAGCAATACTAAAGCTAACCTAAAAGAAATGTTTAAAGATCTTCTCTAAATAGAAAAGAAGCAAGAATCTATAGGAAAGGGAAAAACACACTAGGAAAGGCCAATATATAAAATGATTAAACATCACTTAAATAAGCCAGTGCAAAGATTAAAAAGCAATTTAAAAATGTTGTTAAAACAATTATAACTACAACTAACAGCAAAAAGATAAATATGAAGATGTAAAATAGGACATCAAAATCACAAAATGCAGAAGAGGGGAGTAAAATATATATATATATATTTTTAGAATGTGTCTGAACTTACATGACTATCAGTCTAAAGCAAGTAGATATAGTTCTGGGTTAACATACTTGAAAACCAGAGTAACCACAAACCAAAAACATACAACAGATTCACAAAAACCAAAAAGAAAGGAACTCAAGCATAATACAAAAGAAAACCATCAAACCACAAAAGGAAAACCAAAAAGAAAGCAACAAAGAAGAACTACAAAATCAGCTGGAAAATAAGGTTTAAAATGGTAATAAATACATCTTATCAATAATTACTTTAAATGTCAATGGACTAAATGCTCCAATTAAAAGACATTAAGTGGCAGATTGG
The DNA here is from genome assembly GCF_000442215.2 of Lipotes vexillifer. Lineage (NCBI taxonomy): Eukaryota > Metazoa > Chordata > Mammalia > Artiodactyla > Lipotidae > Lipotes > Lipotes vexillifer. The sequence continues at coordinate 565,290 of NW_006771828.1, forward strand.
ATAAAAAAAACACAAGAATCTATAATATGCTGCTACAAAAGACTCACTTTAGGGTGAAAGACACACATAGATTGAAAGCAAGGGGGTGGAAAAAGATATTTCATGCAAATGAAAACAACAAAAAAGCAGGGGTAGCAATACTCATATCAGACAAAATAGACTTTAAAACAAAGTCTATAACAAAGGACAAAGAATGGCATTAGATATTGATAAGGGGGTCAATACAAGAAGAAGATATTATACTCATTAACATATATGCACCCAATATAGGAGCATCTAAATGTATAAAACAAATACTAACAGACATAAAAGGAGAAATTGACAGGAATACAATAATAATGGCATACTTTAACACCACACTGACATCAATGGACCAGTCTTCCATACAGGAAATCAGTAAGGCAACAGAGATCCTAAATGACACAATAGAACACTTGGACTTAATTGATATCTACAGGAAACTACATCCAAAAACCCCAGAATACACATTTTTTTCAAACGTGCATGGAACATTCTCTAGGATAGACCACATACTAAAACACAAAAAAGCATCAACACATTTAAGAGGATAGAAGTTATTTCAAGCATCTTTTCTCACCACAATGGTAAGAACTAGAAATCAACCACAGAAAGAAAAACAGGAAAAAAAAAACATTACATGGAGACTAATCAATCATGCTATTAAAAAACCAGTGGGTCAATGACAAAATCAAAGAGGAAATCAGAAAATACTTTGAGACAAACAATGAAAGCATAACCTTACAAAAATCTATGGGATTGGGACAAATGTATAACCGATTCACTGTGTTATAAAGCAGAAACTAACACCACTGTAAAGAAATTATACTACAATAAAGATGTTAAAAAAAAAATCTATGGGATGCAGCAAAGGCAGTTCTAATAGGGAAGTTCATAGTGATACAGGCCCTCTTCAAGAAACAAGAAAAACATCAAATAAACAACCTAACCTGTCACCTAAAAGAATTAGAAAAAGAACAAACAAAACCCAAAATCAGCAGAATGAAGGAAATAATAAAGATCAGAGGGGAAATAAATAAAATTGAGATAAAAAACAATAAAAAAGATCAATAAAACTAAGAGCTGGTTTTTTTAAAGGTTAAATAAAATTGAGAAACCTCTAGTCAGGTTCACCAAGAAGGAAAGAGAGAGGACCCAAGTAAACAAAATGAGAAATGAAAGAGGAGAGATAACTACCAATACCACAGAAATACAAAACATCATAAGAAAATACTATGAACAGTTATATGCCAACAGATTGGACAACCTGGAAGAAATGAACAAGTTTCTAGAAACATATAGCCTGCCAAAACTGAGTCAAGAAGAAACAGATCATTTGAACAGACTGATTACTAGAAGTGAAATAGAATCTGTAATTAAAAAAAAAAAACTCCCTGTAAACAAAAGCCCAGGACCAGGTGGCTCACTGAGGAATTCTACCAAATACACAAATAAGAATTTATATCTATCCTTCATAAAGTATTCCAAAAGAATGAAATGAGGGACCACTCCCACAGTCATTATATGAAGCCATTATCACCCTGAAACCAAAATTAGAGAGACACTGCAAAAAAAGAAAATTATAGAGGAATATCCTTGATGAATATAGATGCAAAAATCCTCAACAGAGTATTAGCAAACTGAATCTAACAGTACATGAAAAGGATCATACACCATGATCAAGTTGGATTCATTCCAGGGTCACAAGGATGGTTCAACATACTCAAATCAACCAGTGCGTTACATCACATCAACAAAAGAGAAGACAAAAACCACATGATCATCTCAATAGACACAGAAAAAGCATTTGATAAAATTCAACGTTCATTCATGATAAAAACTCTCACCAAAGTGGGTATGGAGGGAACATATCTCAACATAATAAGAGCCATTTATGACAAACCCATAGCCAACTTATAACTTACTGGTGAAAAGCTGAAACCCTTCCTGTTAATTTCTGGAACAAGCAAGGATGCCCACTCTTACTACTTCTATTCAACATAGAATTGGAAGAATTAGCCACAGCAGTCAGACAAGAAAAAGAAATAAAGGTATCCAAGTTGGAAGGGAAGAGATTAAATTGTCATTATATGCAGATGACATGATACTCTATATAGAAAACCCTAAAGACTTCACACAAAAACTATTAGAATTAATAAAACAATTCAGCAAGGTTGCAGGATACAAGATTAATATACAGAAATATATTGCATTTCTTTACACTAACAATGAAATACCAGAAAGAGAAAGTAAAAAAACCCAAAAATCCCATTTAAAATCTCATCAAAAAATAAAATAAAATATTTAGATATAAACCTAAGGAGGTGAAAGACCTATACAGTGAAAGCTATAAGACATTGATAAAGGAAATTGAAGATGATTCAAAGAAATGGAAAGATATCCATTTCTCTTGGATTGAAAGAACTAGTATTGTTAAGATGGCCATACTACCCAAAGCAATATATGAATTTAATGCAATCCCTATCAAATTACCCATGACTTTTTTCACAGAACTAAAACAAATAATCCTAAAATTTATATGGAGCCACAAAAGACCCAGAATTGCCAAAGCAATCCTGAGGAAAAATAATAAAACTGGAGGCATAAGCCTCCCAGACTTCAGATAATACTACAAAGCTTCAGTAATCAAAACATCATGGTATTGGCACAAAAGCAGACATATAGGCAAATGGAACAGAATAAAGAACCCAGAAATAAAACCACACACCTACAGTCAATCTACAACAAAGGAGGCAAGAATATACAATGGAGAAAAGACAGTCTGAAACTAAAATCAATACAAATAGAAAAGCTGGAAAATTAAGAAATATGTGGAAATTAAGCAACACACTCCTGAACAGCCAATGGGTCAAAAATTAAAAGGGAAATATAAAAATACCTTAAAACAAATTAAAATGGAAACAAAACATACCAAAACTTATGGGATGCAGCAAAAGCAATTCTAAGAGAGATGTTTATAGCTATAAATGCCTACATTAAGAAAAAAGAAAGATCTCAAGTAAATAACCTAACTTTACACCTAAATGTACTAGGAAAGGAAGAACAAACAAGGTCCAAAGTTAGCAGAATCAAAAAAAATAACAATGATAAGAGCAGGGATAAATGAAATGGAGACCAGAAAAACAATAGAAAAGATCAATTAAACTAAGAGCTGGTTTTTGACAAACTTTTAGCTAGACTAACTAAGAAAAAAGAGAAAAGACTAAATAAAATCAGAAATAAAAGAGGAGACATTACAAATAATACAATAGAAATACAAAGGATCATAAGAGAGTACTATGAATAATTATACACCAACAAATCAGACAGCCTAGAAGAAATGGATAAATTCCTACCAAGACTGAATCATAAAGAAATAGAAAATTTGAATGGACTAATAATGAGTGAAAAAATTGTATCAGTAATAAAAAACCTCTCAATAAAGAAAAGTCCAGGACCAGATATTTCACTGGTGAATTATACCAGACATTTAAATAATTAATGCCACTCCTTCTCAAACTGTTCCAAAAAATTTAAGGGGAGGAAACACTTCCAAACTCATAACATGAAGCAAGCATTACCCTGACACCAAAGCCAGATAGGGACACTATAAGAAAACTCCAGACCAATATCCCGGATGATTATAAAAGCAAAAATTTTCAAAAAAATACTAGCAAATCGAATTCAACATCATATTAAAAGGATTATACACTGTATTCCCTGAAATGCAAGGATGTTTCAACATACAAAAATCAAATAGTGTGATATACCACATTAATAAAATGAAAGATGAAAATCATATGATCATCTCAATAGATACAGAAAAAGCATTTGATACAATTCAACAACCTTTCATGATAAAAACTCTCAACAAATTGGCTATAGAAGGAACATACCTCAACATAATAAAGGGCATGTATGACAAGCCCAGAGCAAACATCATACTCAACAGTGGAAGGTTGAAAGCTTTTCCTCTAAGGTCAGGAACAAGACAAGTGTGCCCACTCTTCCCACGCTTATTCAACATAGTATTGGATGTCTTAGCCAGAGAAATTAGGGAAGAAAAAAGAAATAAAATGCATTCAAATCAGAAAGGAAAAAGTAAAATTGTCTTTATTTGCAGATGTCAAGATCTTACATATAGAAAAATTTTAAAGACTTCACCAAAAAACTGTTAGGAATAATCAACAAATTCAGTAAATCTGCAGGATACAAAATCAACACACAGAAATCAGTTTCATTTCTATACACTAACAAAATATCTGAAAAAGAAATAAAGAAATCAATCCTGTTCACAATAGCATCAACAACAATAACATTTTAGGAATAAATTTAACCAAGGAAGGAAGAAGATATGTGCAGTGAAAACTACAAGACTTTGGTGAAAGACATGGAAGAAAACACAAACAAATAGAAATATATGCTGTGTTCATGGATTGAAAGAAATAATATTGTTAAAATGTTCATACTACCCAAAGCCACCTATAGATTCAGTGCAATCCCTATCAAAATTCTAATGGCATTTTTTTATAGAAATAGAAAAAAATTCTAACATTCTTATGAAATCATGAAAGACTGTAAAGAGCCAAAGCAATCCTGATAAGGAAGAACAAAGCTGGAGGCATCACACTTCTTGACCTCTAACTGTATTACAAAGTTGTATTAAAACCATATGGTACTGTCACAAAAATAGACACATACACCACTGGAACATAACTGGGAGCCCAGAAATAAATCCATGCATATACAGTCAACTAATATTTGATGAGGGAGCCAACAACACTCATTGGAGAAAATACAGTCTCTTCAATAAATGATTTGGGGGAAAACTGGATAATCACATGTCAAAGACTGAATTGGACCCCTATCTTACACCACTCACAAAAATTAACTTGAAATGATTTAAAGACTTAAATGTAAGAGCTGAAACTATAAAACTCCTAGAAGAAAACATAAGGAAAATCTACTTGACATTGGTCTTGGCAATGAATTTTTGGCTATGACTCCATAAGTACAGCAACAAAAGCAAAAATAAAAATGTGGGACTACATCAAACTCAAAAGTTTCTGTACAACAAAAGAAACAGTCAACAAAATGAAAAGGCAACTATGGAATGGGAGAAATATTTACAACTGTACATCTGACAAAGGGTTAATATACAAAATATATTAGGAACTCATTTAACTCAACAGCAAAAAGCCCAAATTAATCACATTTTAAAATGAGCAAAGAACCTGAATAGATATTTTCCCAAAGAAGACATTCATTTGGCCAACAGGTACATGAAAAGATGTTCAACGTTGTCAGTCATCAGGGAAATGCAAATCAAAACCTCAATGAGATATCACCTCACACCTGTCAGTAGGACTATTATCAAAAAGACAAGAGATAACAAGTGTCGGTGAGGATGTGGAGAAAAGGGAGCCCTGTGCCCTGTTGGTGGGAATGTAAATTGGTGCAGCCACTGCGGAAAACAGTATGGAGGATCCTTAAAAAAAATAAAAAATAAGACTACCATATGATTTAGCAATCCAAATTCTGAGTATATATCCCAAAGAAATGCAGTCAGTACAGTTGACCCTTGAACAACCCAGGTTTGAATTGCATGAATTCCCATTTATATGTGAATTTACTATACGAGCCATGGTTGGAAGAATCCAAGGATATGGAACCATGGATACTAAGGGTCGGCTGTAAAGTTATACGCTGATATTTGACTTCACTCCTAACCCCTGTGTTGTTAAAGGGTCAACTGTATTTCAAAGGAATATCTGCATTTCCATGCTCATTGCAGCACTATTCACAAATAGCCAGGACATGGAAACAGCCTAACAAGTGTCCATCAAGGGATGAATGGATAAAGAACATGGAGATACACACACACACACACACACACACACACACACACACACACACACTTACAAAATTATTCAGCCATAAAAAGAAAGAAATCCTGTCACTTGTGACAGTATGGATGGTCCTTCAGGTCATTATGCTAAATGAAATAAGTCAGAAGGACAAATACTATATGTTCCCACTTGTATGCAGAAGATAAAAAAGCTGAATTCATAGAAACAGTAGAATAGTGGTTGGGAGGGGTGGAGGGTGGGGGAAATAGGGAAATGGTGGTCAAAATGTACAAACTTCTAGTTTTATGATGAATAAGTTCTGGAGATCTAATATACAGCATGGTGACTCTAGTTAACAATGCTGTATTACATACCTGAAAGTGGGTAAAAGACTAGATCTTAAATGTTATCACCAGACGTGCAAAAGAAGGGTGTCTATGTGAGATGACGGAGCTATTAACTAATATTGTGGTAATCATTTCACTATAGATACACATCTCAAATCATCACATTGTGCATCTTAAACTTACACAATATGATATGTCAATTGTATCCCAATAAATCCGGGGGAAAAAGTGAGTTACTGATATATTTGAAATGTCTCTTCTGTTGGTATTTATAACTTACAAAGAAGATATGTATTTATGTGAGTTAAAACCAACACTGAATAAGGAAAACTTATTATAATAACATCCAAACTTGTTTGATCAAAATACAATTTATTCTAAGAGCATAATGCAAATTTATGTTGAAAATAGATTCTGATAAATTATTCTGAAATCACCAAGATTTTGACCTAATAATCCTCTATTAAAGGTAGGTATTTTATGCTTTATTTACGTTATTTGAATTATGACATTTTACCTTAGGTTTTTCTGTACACTTAAATATTAGATATAAACCCTTACGTTTAAATATGCAGGTATAATAAGTACATTGTCTTTATTCTTCGTCATTTGTTGTTAAAATCTTAATTTTGTGTAAATGTAGTAAGTCTTTATATATAACTTTTAAAAATTGTTGTGTATGTTTTATATTCTTACTATTACCAACTTCTCCTCCACTAGATAATATACTACTGTTTTTTCAGTAAAGTCTTGCTGAAGCTCCAGAAGCAAGGCAGCGATTGTTACTGAAATGAGGCAGTCAGCTGACAGCTCTGTCTCCTTCCTTCTTGTCTCTTCTGGGCTTTGAACCTCATGTCAGAAGCGACAGGTGAAGGAAGGTGTAGCAGTGCTACTTCAATGTATCCACTTATTTTAGTTCCCAGGAAAATGCCTGTGTGGCTCTGGCCCTGTCCCTTTGGGGAGTCATTAGATTCTCACCCAGATGGCACCAAATGTTTACACAGAGGCCAAAGGTTAAGTCAATCAACAGCAGAAGTGTCTTAGGCATGCTCACTAAATGATACTTTAAATGCAGTCCTGGGGCCCAGATAAATCCAGCTTATGTGAGTTATAGGCACGGGGGCGGCAGACACAGACTTCACCCTATAAAAACTACCTTAAATACCAAAAGTAACTGAAAGACAATCTCAGCTGGTCATTTATAGATCAAATGACACAAATTAACAGATGGCCCTAATGCACAAGAGATCATATAGTATTCACCTAAGGGGAGCCTTGAAATAAGGCTTTTTTCTAAATTAGTGTGTACAAGATACAAAATCAGTTCAGTAGATGACCTGGTCCCTTCCCTAGCTTCTCCTTCCCTTTTACCTACTTTTACTTATTCGAATGCTAATTATGTATCAGACACTAGATATCTGGGGACACAGAAATACTCATTGTCACTGCCTTCTTGGGACCTATTTGGTTTAAGAAAAAGCAACCAGATGGTTAAAGCTGATCATTTTATAAACTGATCGTTTGCAATTAACATACAAATAGTGTACAAATATTGGTACACAACAGTAGCTCTGTTGGCCCTACACAAAAACATTATTTCAGAGAAAATCATTTTTTTACTAGAATTTGCATGCTGTAATTTAAAGTTATTTACTTTGAATACATTTAAATCACAGCCTCAACTACTAAATGATGCTTTCTTATTAAAATTGCTAAGGAACTATAACTATTTCTTTTTAGGTGAATGAAGTAGAAAAATTCTTGTTAAATGCCCATAGAACATAATTTCTCTTTCCGTTCTTATCAGAATAAATACATGTTCTATAGCATTTATGAATTATACATATTTATATTTACCTATTAAAATATGTACTATAGCATAGTAAGTGACAAGCAATTCAATTTAAGATTATTTTGAATTCTTTACATTTCAAAATCTGTTATTTATATGGTCTTTCTATGGATTGCCTGAATTTGAATTAATAATATTAATCTAGTAAAGTTACATAATTCATAGTTAATTCTTGTTAACTTTCTGAAACTGGTGATCCAGGCCAATATTGGGATTTTTAGGGTACTAGTGGATCAGTAGAAAGAAGGCAGTTGAGATATATCTTTTTAATTAATGCTTTTTTAAATTTGTGGGCAAAAGGCTTACATAAATAAATTAGTTGATTAAAATAGAGGGTGTTTCTATACCGTAAATCTATTTTTATTGACTGTGCAGAAATGTAGGGGAGTTGATGCTTAAGGCCCTAGGAAGATTTATGTTTAGCCTCAGAGAAGATTTATATTTTGGAAAAACCTACCGTCAGCTCATTTGACAAGGAGGTGATTTATGTATTTTTCATTAGATGAATGGTTTGAGAATAACTCCTTCTGCCCTTCTGTTTATAGTTTGCTTCTGTTTCAAAAGACATTTCAAATTGTTTTCACCAAAATTCTAAATTATGCATTTTAAAACTCAACAGTAAAACTTGCTTTCCTAAAAGTGCTATACACTGGCAATTTAGGACTGTTATGAAAGAGCTATTTTATTTCACGTTGAGATGCTCAGCAACCTAGAAAAATACCTTAAAATGTATCTCAAATGCCATTAGAAAATTATAAAATGGATAAGACTTTTGAAAAATTATATGCAGAAAAACATGTACTTAAGTCATAAATCTACACAGAAGTTAGTTTAATTCAATTCTACTCTGTTTAAACATTTAAAAAAATTTGGTAGAAACCTTACATTGATCTATAAGGTGGTATTTTAAAATTATTGTTCTCTAAAAGTATTTGAATTATATTCATTACAATTAACCATTCCATTGGTTTTAGCTAACCAAAAATCCATGCATTATAGCTGAAGAGTTATGCAGACCCTGGATCCAGACAGTGGCTTTGAACCTCACCATGTTACTTGAATTTTCTGTGCCCTAGTTTCATCCTCTAAAAATGAGATAATATTTCTTGTTACACAGTGTTGTAGTGATGATTAGATTAAATGGTACATGTAAAATCTTTTGAATAATGACTGGCTCTTAGTAAGTACTGTTTAACTTTTAGCAGGTATTCTTATCACTATTATATTACTAATCAGTGGCAAAAATTTCAATAGGAATGAACATCAATGGGAATGAGGCCTTTATGAAGTACTTGCTGAGAAATGTTCAAAGAGAACTTTTGTATAGTCATCTTTATGGGTAGAATTCTTTCATCTTGAGAAAACTAGTAAATGTAAACTAAATTGAACTATTTTCTTTTTTACCTCTAGTAAAACCTCCATGAGGACAGAGCCTGGTCTAACTTATATACAGCTGTAGCCCCAGAGACTAAAAGTACTTGGTGCAGTGTAGGAGCCCAATAAATATTTCCTCTTCATAGGCAGAGGAAACAAATATTTTTCATTGACAGACATATTATGAAAACAAAATATCACCAAATCCTACGTTTAAAATATCTATAGGAAAATATAAAATCATCAACTTGAACATCATAATGAAGAGTAGATTCTCTCTTTCCAGCTGAAGCTAATTACTTTAGGGCAGGGATTCTCCTCCCATGTTGAAATGTTTCAATTTCAGAATGGCGGCTCTGATATCACTTATTGTCCCTGATTTTTTTTTTTAATTCAGTTTGAGAAACACGTTGTTTGTGGGCAACTGGAATTATCACCTTAGTTGAAGAATTCTACCTTCTGTTCACTATACTGCAGACATGAACAGAAGCTTTATATATTCTAATCCATTATTAAAGTCAGCTTTTGAGAAGTAAAGGAACACTGGATGTGGAGCCTAGAAACCCTAATCTATCCTGAAAGGTGTAACTGTTTTTGTGCCCCAGAGGAAGGCTTTCCTATACAAACATCCTTAAAAAGATAGTTCAGAATGAAAGGGCAGTTAGTACTTCCCTCACAAGATACACAGAAACATGCAAGACCCATGGGAAGACCCATAGTCTCCCTGAAACAGCCACTCCTCTTGCTCTACTGTCTGAGCTTCTGGCAAATTTTCCTGAGTGTACCACTCATTCAGCCTCTCGGATTGGCCTCACCAAAAGAGGCTGGGACCAAACTTTCAATCTGTCTCAGATAGCATTTAACAAGGGCTACTATTAACAGGACTCCGAGCAAGTAGATGAGGCCAACGTGTAGTGTTGATCTCAACCATGTTCCCCAGAATCCCACACCCAACTAGCTAAGCAAGTCCCCTGTAGCCTCCAAGTCTGTTTTAGGAGACCAGAAGATTCTCCCAAGTTTCTGAGCTGACCTTTCCCCTTGACTTGAAGAATTAATCCAGGTACATCAGGCAGGACACACACATTTTTAATAAAACTTACAGAGACCCATTGTGTGTGTCACTTTAGCTGGGCGGGCTGTCATAAGGGTGCTGAGTGATCAGTGGCCATTATCTTTCTGATCTAGGACCACATCAAGCCAACAAGAGCATCTGGGTGGCTGAGCCAGAATTAAATCTGAATTCTCTAGGTCGCCTTCTGGTTAGGCCACGACCTGAAGGGTGTGAAAAGGTAGTCCAGAACATAGAACGGTTAGCACCTCACTCACAACACAAGCAGAAATGCACAAGCTTCATGGAGAGTTTTCTCCAACCACCAGCCCTGGTGTATTGCATCTTTTTTTAGGCAAGTCCCGGCAGATGATTGCTCATTTATTTACCACAGCACTGCTAACTGTACAGCTGCCTCCTCCAGCTTCTGACCAGTTCTAATCCTCAGATGCCTTTTGGGGCTTTGCTGTTCTTAAATTCCCTTCGGTCTATGCTGTTGGCTTTTCATTCCATTTTTTAATAGTGTACCATCCTGTTTCACAACCACTCTCAGTTTCCCCGTATAATATATTCTGGAAAGTTTAATATCTTCATATATCAAAAATGTTGCGGGTCTTAAATATGATACGATTGACCTGAAACACAATTCATGGATTAAGATTATGTGTATTCAAATAAATCTTATGCTCCAAATAATTCTTTGGAAGTAGAAGTAGAATATATTCGAAGTAGAATAGGGTTTTGGGGTCAGACATACTTAAGTTTAGAGCTCGGGTCCCTCACTTATTTGCAGTGTTATCTCTAGGAAGTTTGTTTTTCTCATCTATAAAAGGGCGAAATTATATATCTTAGGGTTGTTAGAATTAAATAAAATCACTTAAAGTGGCTAGTGGAATTCCTGGTGCAAGAGCAGGTACTCTTCCTAATTTATGATTGTGAGTGTGTGGAGGTCATCAAAGCGTTTGTTGAAATGATGCTGAAATGCTGCACTAGCGCATCTGCCTTTTGGTTCTGTGCAAACAGGAGAGTCTTTTTCTATCCTGTTCACCTTGTCCTTTTACTTACTATTGTTTGCTTGTTACAGCTTTATATTAGTACATCGACTCTCAAATTATCTTGATTTGTTCACTTGATACACTAGTTACTCTTTATCAGAAGCTTGAAAATAACTTTTTGCATGCTCCATTTCATTGAAATATTAAGAAAACATTAATTATAATTAACTTTCATGCCAACTTTCTAGTGTTTGATTGGTAGCTTGAAAAATAAGGGGTTTGTTCCTGGCTTTGATAGTATCACAATCTGGTTACTTAGACGACACATCATGTTACTAACCCAGAAGATTAAAAAGTGGCACAGGAACAACATCCTGGGGGGTTTATGTGACACATCACAACTAATCTCGATGTTGCTTGCACTGAATTGGAGTTACACTGACACAGCCTTAATTAATTCAGGCTATAAAATAAATGTGATTAGGTAAGGTAAGTGTTTGACCTCATTTCTAAAAGGTTGTGTTTTAAACAGCATTTATATATAGACTGATTCGTCTATTGAATTGCAGTATAATTTCCACAGAAACAGCTCTCAAATGCATTTAAATAAGTCTCAGGATTCTAACATTTTTCAAGGATAAGTCTTTTTTGTCAATATAAAAACTGCTAGCACACACTTTCTCACTTAACATTCACAAAAAAACCAATAAACAGAAAATGCAACTACTTTACCCATTAGTACACAAATTACTAAAATGCACCATATAGTTAATTCTTAATTCCCAGGGAGTTCTCACTGATTTTGTGAATTAAGAATTAACCATTCAATATTAAAGCAATCACCCTGGTATTTTTCAAGTGTTCTGCAGAAATAACAAGGCTTGTTTAATCTGTAAAGGCCACTCCTTTGTTTTGCCATCAGTAAGTACAAAGTTGAATCTAAAGACAAAGTGATGATTAAAGAAAGGATGTGAACAGAGTTCATAGAAAAGAAAGAATAAGATCACTCTTAAACATATTAAAAGACATCTAAATTCACTTATAATAAATGTAAACTAAAATGGCTCTGAGATACTACTTTTCACTTGCAAGATTGGCAATGCTTTCAATTCTTTTGGATATATACTTAGAAGTAGGATTTCTGGATCGTATGATAATTCTATTTCTCATTTTTCTAGTAACCTTTATACTGTTTTTCATAGCAGCTGCACCATTTTACATTCCCACCAACAGTGTACAAGGGTTCCAATTTTTCTACATTTTTGCTAACACTTGTTATTTTTTGAAAACAGTAGTCATTCTAACAGGTATGAGGTGATATCTCATTGTGGTTTTTGACCTGCATTTCCCTGATGACTGATGATGTTAAAGATCTTTTCATATGTCTGTGAAAAAATTACCAAGATATGGAAACAACCTAAATGTCCATTGATGGATACATAGATTAAAAAAAAAGTGTATTTATAAAATGGAATATTATTCAGCCTTAAAAAAGAAGGAAACCCTGCCCTATGCAACAACATGAATGAACCTGAAGGACATTAACTAAGTGAGATAAGCCAGTCGCAAAAGGACAAATACTGCATGATTCCACTTGTATCTAAAATAGTCAAGCTTATAGAAATTGAAAGTAGAATAGTGATTGCCAGGAGCTGTGGGTAGGGGAAATTATGGAGCTACTGTAAAAACTATAAAGTTTATGTTATACAGGATTAATGTGGTCTAAAGATATGCTGGAAAACTTTATGCTTACAGTTAACAATACTATATTGTGCAATTAAAAATTTGTTAAGAGGGTAGACCTCATGTTAAAAATTCTTACCACAATAAGAAAAATAGATAGGCAAAAGTCTAAAAGTTTGACAGTATAGTACATGGGCAAAGATGTAGAGAAACACACTCATACATTTTGAGGGAAAAATGCCTAGATACAATCCCTGTGGAGGATAATTTGATACTGTCTATAAATATTTCAAATTTTCTTTGAACCAGAAAATATTAATAGAGATATTGTCACTCGTTTATGAAATTATGCACATACAAGGCTAAAATTTCAGCATTGTTTGAAATAGTAAAAGAATGGAAACAACCTCGGTGCCAAGCACAGGTGAATGATGAATGATTTATTTTAAAAATAGAAAATGTTCACTTTTTTATGACTGCGTAAATATTACTGTTTGCAGACCCAAGTGGTGTACTTTCCTTTGTTGAATAGGTTTGTTGTTGTTGTTTTGTTTTGTTTTGTTTTGTGGTGTTTCTAGCTGTGTTTCTGTTTTCCCTGCAGTTATCTTCCATGTTTTTCAAATTGTCTCACTGAGTCTCTTATGTTGGGGGAGTACCTTTCAGACCTCTTACTCCATCATTTAATACAAGCTTTCTAAGCCAACTAAAAATTTCTCATTCTGTGACTCCCTTTATTTTTTGTCCTGGGTTGATTCCAGTGCTTCTTTTCTTTGTCTTCTCCTTTCTTGGTTTTATTCTTTCTTCTATGTGAACACATCCTCAAGCAAATTATTAAGAAAACATGAAAAGGAGGTAAATTTTCTGAGATTGTACATATCTAAAAATGTTTCTGACACAAGCCTCTTAGACAGCCTCATCCAACAGAGGGCAGACAGCAGAAGCAAGAAGAACTACAATCCTGCAGCCCGTGGAAGGAAAACCACATTCACAGAAAGATAGACAAGATGAAAAGGCAGAGGACTTTGTACCAGATGAAGGAACAAGATAAAACCCCGGAAAAACAACTAAATGAAATGGAGATAGGCAACCTTCCAGAAAAAGAACTCAGAATAATGATAGTGAAGATGATCCAGGACCTTGGAAAAAGAATGGGGGCAAAGATCGAGAAGATGCAAGAAATGTTTAACAAAGACCTAGAAGAATTAAAGAACAAACACCTAGATGAATTAAAGAACAAACAAACAGAGATGAACAGTACAGTAACTAAAATGAAAAATACACTAGAAGGAATCAGTAGCAGAGTAACTGAGGCAGAAGAACGGATAAGTGACCTGGAAGACAGAATGGTGGAATTCACTGCCACGGAACAGAATAAAGAGAAAAGAAGGAAAAGAAATAAAGGCAGCTTAAGAGACCTCTGGAGCAACATTAAATGCAACAACTTGGATTATAGGGGTCCCAGAAGGAGAAGAGAGAAAGGACCCGAGAAAATATTTGAAGAGGTTATAGTTGAAATATGCCCTAACATGGGAAAGGAAATAGCCACCCAAGTCCAGGAAGCACAGACAGTCCCAGGCAGGATAAACCCAAGGAGAAACACGCCGAGACATATAGTAATCAAATTGACAAAAATTAAAGACAAAGAAAAATTATGGAAAGAAACAAGGAAAAAATGACATAATATACAAGGGAACGCCCATAAGGTTAACAGCTGATTTCTCAGCAGAAACTCTGCAAACCAGAAGGGCGTGGCACGATATATTCAAAGTGATGAAAGGGAAGAACCTACAACCAAGATTACTCTACCCGGCAAGGATCTCATTCAGATTCAACAGAGAAATCAAAAGCTTTACAGCCAAGCAAAAGCTAAGAGAATTCAGCCCCATCAAACCAGCTCTACAACAAATGCTAAAGGAACTTCTTCTTTTTTTTTTTTTTTAACATCTTTATTGGGGTACAATTGCTTCACAATGGTGTGCTAGCTTCTGCTCTACAACAGAGTGAGTCAGCTATACACATACACATGTTCCCATATCTCTTCCCTCTTTGTCTCCCTTCCTCCCACCCTCCCCATCCCACTCCTCCAGACAGCCACAAAGAACCGAGCCGGTTTCCCTGTGCCATGCGGCTGCTTCCCACTGGCTATCTACCTTACGTTTGTTAGTATATATATGTCCATGTCTCTCTCTCGCCCTAACACACCTCACCCTTCCCCCTCCCCATATCCTCAAGTCTGTTCTCCAGTAGGTCTCTGTCTTTATTCCTGTTTTACCCCTAGGTTCTTCATAACATTTTTTTTTCTTAAATTCCATATATATGTGTTAGCATACAGTATTTGTCCTTCTCTTTCTGACTTACTTCACTCCGTATGACAGACTCTAGATCTATCCACCTCATTACAAATAGCTCAATTTCGTTTCTTTTTATGGCTGAGTAATATTCCATTGTATATATGTGCCACATCTTCTTTATCCATTCATCCGACGACGGGCACTTAGGTTGTTTCCATCTCCGGGCTATTGTAAATAGAGCTGCAATGAACATTTTGGTACATGACTCTTTCTGAATTCTGGTTTCCTCAGGGTATATACCTAGTAGTGGGATTGCTGGGTCATATGGTAGTTCTATTTGTAGTTTTTTAAGGAACCTCCATACTGTTCTCCATAGTGGCTGAACCAATTCACATTCCCACCAGCAGTGCAAGAGTGTTCCCTTTTCTCCACACCCTCTCCAGCATTTATTGTTTCTAGATTTTTTGATGATGGCCATTCTGACTGGTGTGAGATGATATCTCATTGTAGTTTTGATTTGCATTTCTCTAATGATTAATGATGTTGAGCATTCTTTCATGTGTTTGTTGGCAGTCTGTATATCTTCTTTGGAGAAATGTCTATTTAGGTCTTCTGCCCATTTTTGGATTGGGTTGTTTATTTTTTTGTTATTGAGCTGCATGAGCTGCCTGTAAATTTTAGAGATTAATCCTTTGTCAGTTGATTCATTTGCAAATATTTTCTCCCATTCTGAGGGCTGTCTTTTGGTCTTGTTTATGGTTTCCTTTGCTGTGCAAAAGCTTTGAAGTTTCATTAGGTCCCATTTGTTTATTTTTGTTTTTATCTCCATTACTCTAGGAGATGGGTCAAGAAGGATCTTGCTGTGATTTATGTCATAGAGTGTTCTGCCTATGTTTTCCTCTAAGAGTTTGATAGTTTCTGGCCTTACATTTAGGTCTTTAATCCATTTTGAGCTTATTTTTGTGTATGGTGTTAGGGAGTGATCTAATCTCATACTTTTACATGTACCTATCCAATTTTCCCAGCACCACTTATTGAAGAGGCTGTCCTTTCTCCACTGTATATTCCTGCCACCTTTATCAAAGATAAGGTGACCATATGTGCATGGGTTTATCTCTGGGCTTTCTATCCTATTCCATTGATCTATCTTTCTGTTTTTGTGCCAGTACCATACTGTCTTGATTACTGTAGCTTTGTAGTATAGTCTGAAGTCAGGCAGCCTGATTCCTCCAGCTCCATTTTTTGTTCTCAAGATTGCTTTGGCTATTCGGGGTCTTTTGTGTTTCCATACAAATTGTGAAATTTTTTGTTCTAGTTCTGTGAAAAATGCCAGTGGTAGTTTGATAGGGATTGCATTGAATCTATAGATTGCTTTGGGAAGTAGAGTCATTTTCACAATGTTGATTCTTCCAATCCAAGAACATGGTATATCTCTCCATCTGTTTGTATCATCTTTAATTTCTTTCATCAGTGTCTTATAATTTTCTGCATACAGGTCTTTTGTCTCCTTAGGTAGGTTTATTCCTAGATATTTTATTCTTTTTGTTGCAATGGTAAATGGGAGTGTTTTCTTGATTTCACTTTCAGATTTTTCATCATTAGTATATAGGAATGCCAGAGATTTCTGTGCATTAATTTTGTATCCTGCTACTTTACCAAATTCATTGATTAGCTCTAGTAGTTTTCTGGTAGCATCTTTAGGATTCTCTATGTATAGTATCATGTCATCTGCAAACAGTGACAGCTTTACTTCTTCTTTTCCGATTTGGATTCCTTTTATTTCCTTTTCTTCTCTGATTGCTGTGGCTAAAACTTCCAAAACTATGTTGAATAAGAGTGGTGAGAGTGGGCAACCTTGTCTTGTTCCTGACCTTAGTGGAAATGCTTTCAGTTTTTCGCCATTGAGGATGATGTTGGCTGTGGGCTTGTCATATACGGCCTTTATTATATTGAGGAAAGTTCCCTCTACACCTACTTTCTGCAGGGTTTTTATCATAAATGGGTGTTGAATTTTGTCAAAAGCTTTCTCTGCATCTATTGAGATGATCATATGGTTTTTCTCCTTCAATTTGTTAATATGGTTAATCACATTGATAGATTTGCGTATATTGAAGAATCCTTGCATTCCTGGAATAAACCCCACTTGATCATGGTGTATGATCCTTTTAATGTGCTGTTGGATTCTGTTTGCTAGTATTTTGTTGAGGATTTTTGCATCTATGTTCATCAGTGATATTGGCCTGTAGTTTTCTTTCTTTGTGACATCCTTGTCTGGTTTTGGTATCAAGGTGATGGTGGCCTCGTAGAATGAGTTTGGGAGTGTTCCTCCCTCTGCTATATTTTGGAAGAGTTTGAGAAGAATAGGTGTTAGCTCTTCTCTAAATGTTTGATAGAATTCGCCTGTGAAGCCATCTGGTCCTGGGCTTTTGTTTGTTGGAAGATTTTTAATCACAGTTTCAATTTCAGTGTTTGTGATTGGTCTGTTCATATTTTCTATTTCTTCCTGATTCAGTCTTGGCAGTTTGTGCATTTCTAAGAATTTGTCCATTTCTTCCAGATTGTCCATTTTATTGGCATAGAGTTGCTTGTAGTAATCCCTCATGATTTTTTGTATTTCTGCAGTGTCAGTTGTTACTTCTCCTTTTTCATTTCTGATTCTATTGATTTGAGTCTTCTCCCTTATTTTCTTGATGAGTCTGGCTAATGGTTTATCAATTTTGTTAATCTTCTCAAAGAACCAGCTTTTAGTTTTATTGATCTTTGCTATTGTTTCCTTCATTTCTTTTTCATTTATTTCTGATCTGATTTTTATGATTTCTTTCCTTCTGCTAACTCTGGGGTTTTTTTGTTCTTCTTTCTCTAATTGCTTGAGGTGCAAGGTTAGGTTGTTTATTCGAGATGTTTCCTGCTTCTTAAGGTGGGCTTGTATTGCTATAAACTTCCCTCTTAGAACTGCTTTTGCTGCATCCCATAGGTTTTGGGTCGTTGTATCTCCATTGTCATTTGTTTCTAGGTATTTTTTAATTTCCTCTTTGATTTCTTCAGTGATCACTTCGTTACTAAGTAGTGTATTGTTTAGCCTCCATGTGTTTGTATTTTTTACTGCTCTTTTCCTATAATTGATATCTAATCTCATGGCGTTGTGGTCGGAAAAGATACTTGATATAATTTCAATTTTCTTAAATTTACCAAGGCTTGATTTGTGACCCAAGATATGATCTATCCTGGAGAATGTTCCATGAGCACTTGAGAAAAATGTGTATTCTGTTGTTTTTGGATGGAGTGTCCTATAAATATCAATTAAGTCCATCCTGTTTAATGTATCATTTAAAGCTTGTGTTTCCTTATTTATTTTCATTTTGGATGATCTGTCCATTGGTGAAAGTGGGGTGTTGAAGTCCCCTACTATGAATGTGTTACTGTCGATTTCCCCTTTTATGGCTGCTAGTTTTTGCCTTATGTATTGAGGTGCTCCTATGTTGGGTGCATAAATATTTACAATTGTTATATCTTCTTCTTGGATCGATCCCTTAATCATTATGTAGTGTCCTTCTTTGTCTCTTCTGATAGTCCTTATTTTAAAGTCTATTTTGTCTGATATGAGAATTGCTACTCCAGCTTTCTTTTGGTTTCCATTTGCATGGAATATCTTTTTCCATCCCCTTACTTTCAGTCTGTATGTGTCTCTAGGTCTGAAGTGGGTCTCTTGTAGACAGCATATATATGGGTCTTGTTTTTGTATCCATTCAGCCAATCTGTGTCTTTTGGTGGGAGCATTTAGTCCATTTACATTTAAGGTAATTATCGATATGTATGTTCCTATTCCCATTTTCTAAATTGTTTTGGGTTCGTTATTATAGGACTTTTCCTTCTCTTGTGTTTTTGTCTAGAGAAGTTCCTTTAGCATTTGTTGTAAAGCTGGTTTGGTGGTGCTGAACTCTCTCAGCTTTTGCTTGTCTGTAAAGGTTTTAATTTCTCCATCAAATCTGAATGAGATCCTTGCTGGGTAGAGTAATCTTGGTTGCAGGTTTTTCTCCTTCATCACTTTCAGTATGTCCTGCCACTCCCTTCTGGCTTGTAGAGTTTCTGCTGAGAGATCAGCTGTTAACCTTATGGGGATTCCCTTGTGTGTTATTTGTTGTTTTTCCCTTGCTGCTTTTAATATGCTTTCTTTGTATTTAGTTTTTGACAGTTTGATTAATATGTGTCTTGGCGTATTTCTCCTTGAATTTATCCTGTATGGGACTCTCTGTGCTTCCTGGACTTGATTAACGATTTCCTTTCCCATATTAGGGAAGTTTTCAACTATAATCTCTTCAAATATTTTCTCAGTCCCTTTCTTTTTCTCTTCTTCTTCTGGAACCCCTATAATTCGAATGTTGGTGCGTTTAATGTTGTCCCAGAGGTCTCTGAGACTGTCCTCAGTTCTTTTCATTCTTTTTTCTTTATTCTGCTCTGCAGTAGTTATTTCCACTATTTTATCTTCCAGGTCACTTATCCGTTCTTCTGCCTCATTTATTCTGCTATTGATCCCATCTAGAGTATTTTTCATTTCATTTATTGTGTTGTTCATCATTGTCTGTTTCATCTTTATTTCTTCTAGGTCCTTGTTAACTGCTTCTTGCATTTTGTCCATTCTATTTCCAAGATTTTGGATCATCTTTACTATCATTATTCTGAACTCTTTTTCAGGTAGACTGCCTATTTCCTCTTCATTTGTTAGGTCTGGTGGGTTTTTATCCTGCTCCTTCATCTGCTGTGTGTTTTTCTGTCTTCTCATTTTGCTTATCTTACTGTGATTGGGTTCACCTTTTTGCAGGCTGCAAGTTCGTAGCTCCCGTTGTTTTTGATGTCTGTCTCCAGTGGCTAAGGTTGGTTCAGTGGGTTGTGTAGGCTTCCTGGTGGAGGGGACTAGTGCCTGTGTTGTGGTGTATGAGGCTAGATCTTGTCTCTCTAGTGGGCAGGTCCACGTCTGGTGGTGTGTTTTGGGGTGTCTGTGGACTTATTATGATTTTAGGCAGCCTCTCTGCTAGTGGGTGGGGTTGTGTTCCTGTTTTGCTATATGGTTGGCATAGGTTGTCCAGCACTGTAGCTTGCTGGTCGTTGAGTGAAGCTGGGTGCTGGTGTTGAGATGGAGATCTCTGGGAGATTTTCGCCGTTTGATATTATGTGGGGCTGGGAGGTCTCTTCTTGACGAGTGTTCTGAAGTTGGCTCTCCCACCTCAGAGGCAGAGTCCTGACTCCTGGCTGGAGCAGCAAGAGCCCTTCATCCACTCGGCTTTTGGGTGGTCTGAGGTCTTCTGCCAGCATTCAGTAGGTGTTCTGTAGGAGTTGTTCCACATGTAGATGTATTTCTGGGGAGGAAGGTGATCTCCGCGTCTTACTCCTCCGCCATCTTTCCACCGCCTAAAGGAACTTCTGTAAGTGGGAAACACAAGAGAAGAAAAGGACCTACAAAAACAAAACCATAACAATTAAGAAAATGGTAATAGGAACATACATATCGATAATTACCTTAAACGTGAATGTACTGAATGCTCCAACCAAAAGACACGACTTGCTGAATGGATACAAAAACAAGACCCATATATATGCTGTCTACAAGAGACCCACTTCAGACCTAGGGACACATACAGACCGAGAGTGAGGGGATGGAAAAAGATATTCCATGCGAATGGAAATGAAAAGAAAGCTGGAGTAACAATACTCATATCAGATAAAATAGACTTTAAAATAAAGAATGTTACAAGAGACAAGGAAGGACACTGCATAATGATCAAGGGATCAATCCAAGAAGAAGATATAACAATATAAATATCTGTGTACCCAACATAGGAGCACCTCAATACATAAGGCAACTGCTAACAGCTCTAAAAGAGGAAATCGACAATAACACAATAATAGTGGGGGACATTAACACCTCACTTATACCAATGGACAGAGCATCCAGACAGAAAATTAATAAAGAAACACAAGCTTTAAATGACACAATAGATCAGATTTAACTGATATTTATAGGACATTCCATACCAAAACAGCAGATTACACTTTCTTCTCAAGTGCACACAGAACATTCTCGAGGATAGATCACATCTTGGGTCACAAAGCAAACCTCAGTAAATTTAAGAAAATTGAAATCATATCAAACATCTTTTCCAACCACAACACTGTGAGATTAGAAATCAATTACAGGGGAAAAAACATAAAAATCACAAACACATGGAGGCTAAACAATACATTACTAAATAACCAAGATAATCACTGAAGAAATCAATGATGAAATCACAAAATACCTAGACACAAATTACAATTAAAACATGATAATCGAAAACCTATGGGATGCAGGAAAAGCAGTTCTAAGAGGGAAGTTTATAGCACTACAAGCCTACCTCAAGAAACAAGAAAAATCTCAAATAATCTAATCCTACACCTAACGGGACCAGAGAAAGGAGAACAAACCAAACCCAAAGTTAGTAGAAGGAAGGAAATCATAAAGATCAGAGCAGAAATAAATGAAATAGAAACGAAGAAAACAATAGCAAAGAACAATAAAACTAAAAGCTGGTTCTTTGAGAAGATAAATAAAACTGATAAACCATTAGCCAGACTCATCAAGAAAAAGAGGGAGAGGACTCAAATCAATAAAATTAGAAATGAAAAAGGAGAAGATACAATGGACACCGCAGAAATACAAAGCATCCTACGAGACTACTGCAAGCAACTCTATGCCAATAAAATGGACAACCTGGAAGAAATGGACAAGTTCTTAGAAAGGTATAACCTTCCAAGACTGAACCAGGAAGAAATAGAAAATATGAACTGCCCAATCACAAGTAATGAAATTGAAACTGTGATTAAAAATCTTCCAACAAACCAAAGTCCAAGACCAGATGGCTTCACAGGTGAATTCTATCAAACATTTAGAGAAGAGCTAACAACCATTGTTCTCAAACTCTTCCAAAAAATTGCAGAGGAAGGAACACTCCCAAACTCATTCCTTGAGGCCACCATCACCCTCTTACCAAAACCAGACAAAGATACTACTTAAAAGAAAATTACAGACCAATATCACTGATGAATATACATGCAAAAATCCTCAACAAATACTAGGAAACAGACTCCAACAACACATTAAAAGGCTCATACACCATGAGCAAGTGAGATTTATCCCAGGGATGCAAGGATATTCAATATATGCAAATCAATCAATGTAATACACCATATTAAACTGAAGAATAAAAACCATATGATCATTTCAATAGATGCAGAAAAAGCTTTTGACAAAATTCAACACCCATGTATGATAAAAACTCTCCAGAAAGTGGGCATAGAGGGAACCACCTCAATATAATAAAGGCCATATATGACAAACCCACAGCAAACATCATTCTCAATGGTGAAAAACTTATAGCATTTCCTCTAAGATCAGGAACAAGACAAGGATGTCCACTCTCACCACTATTGTTCAACATAGTTTTGGAAGTCCTAGCCACAGCAATCAGAGAAGAAAAAGAAAGAAAAGGAATACAAATTGGAAAAGAAGAAGTAAAACTGTCACTGTTTGCAGATGACATGATACAATACATAGAGAATCCTAAAGATGCCACCAGAAAACTACTAGAGCTAATCAATGAATTTGGTAAAGTTGCAGGATACAAAATGAATGCACAGAAATCTCTTGCATTCCTATACAGTAACAACGAATGATCAGAAAAAGAAGTTAAGGAAACAATCCCATTCACAATTTCAACAAAAAGAATAAAATACCTAGGAATATACCTACCTAAGGAGGTAAAAGACCTGTACTCAGAAAAGTATAAGACACTGATGACAGAACTCAAAAATGACACTAACAGATGGAGAGATATACTATGTTCTTGGATTGGAAGAATCAATATTGTGAAAATGACTTTACTACCCAAAGCAATCTAGAGATTCAATGCAATCCCTATTAAATTACTAGTGGCATTTTTTACAGAACTAGAACAAAAAATCTTAAAATTTGTATGGAGACACAAAAGACCTTGTATAGCCAAAGCAGTCTTGAGGGAAAAAATGGAGCTGGAGGAATCAGACTCCCTGACTTCAGACTATACTACAAAGGTACAGTAATCAAAACAATATGGTACTGGCACAAAAACAGAAATATAGATCAATGGAACAGAATAGAAAGCCCAGAGATAAACCCATTCACCTATGGTCAACTAAGGCAAGGATATACAATGAAGAAAAGACAGTCTGTTCAATAAGTGGTGCTGGGAAAACTGGACAGCTACATGTAAAACAATTAAATTAGAACACTCCCCAACATCTTACACAAAAATAAACTCAAAATGGATTAAAGATCTAAATATAAGACCGGACACTATAAAACCCTTAGAGGAAAACATAGGAAGAACACTCTTTGACATAAATCACAGCAAGATTTTTTTTGATCCACCCCTAGGGTAATGGAAATAAAAACAAAAACAACACAAATGAGACCTAATGAAACTTAAAAGTTTTTGCCAAGCAAAGGAAACTATAAACAAGACAAAAAGACAACCCTCAGAATGCGAGAAAATATTTGCAGACGAATCAACGGACAAAGGATTAATCTCCAAAATATATAAACAGCTCATGCAGCTTAATATTAAAAAAACAAACAACCCAATACAAAAATGAGCTGAAGACCTTAATAGACATTTCTCCAAAGAAGACATACAGATGGCCAAGAGGCACATGAAAACCTGCTCAACATCACTAACCATTAGAGAAATGCAAATCAAAATACAATGAGGTATCACCTCACACCAGTTAGAATGGGCATCATCAGAAAATCTACAAACAAATGTTGGAGAGGGTGTGGAGAGAAGGGAACCCTCTTGCACTGTTGGTGGGAATGTAAATTGATACCGCTACTATGGAGAACAGTATGGAGGTTCCTTAAAAAACTAAAACTAGAATTATCATATGACTCAGCAATCCCACTGCTGGGCATATACCCAGAGAAAACCATAATTTAAAAAGACACATGCACCACAATGTCCATTGCATCAGTATTTACAATAGCCAGGTCATGGGAGCAACCTAAATGCCCATCGACAGAGGAATGGATAAAGAAGATGTGGTATATATATACAATGGAATATTACTCAGCCATAAAAAGGAACGGAATTGGGTCATTTGTAGAGACGTGGATGGATCTAGAGAGTGTCATAGAGTGAAGTAAGAAAGAGAAAAACAAATATCGTACATTAACACATATATGTGGAACCTAGAAAAATTGTACAGATGAACCGGTTTGCAGGGCAGAAATAGAGACACAGATGTAGAGAACAAGTGTATGGACACCAAGGGGGGAAAGTGGCAGGGAGGGGCATGTTCGTGTTGGGATGAACTGGGAGATTGGGATTGACAGCTATACACTAATACGTATAAAATAGATAACTAATAAGAACCTGCTTATAAAAATTAAATAAAATTCAAAATTCAAAAGAAAAAGAAAAAAAAAAGAAATGGAAACCAACCAACCCTGGAACTGAAGATTAATTGTACTTATAACAATCAAGATGACAGTAATCAGACCGCTGATGACCAATTTCAAGGTGACTGTCAGAGCTGACTATGCTGTACTGCATGTAGCCCCCTCCCTTCACCTATAAAAGCTCTTATCCCTGAATTGTCACAGGAGTGGGATGGGGGCGGGGAGTTGCCCTTTGGACAGGCATCCACCACCTCCACCTCCATCTCTGGTTGCCAGCATCCAAAATAAAGCAAGGGTTCCTTTCCACCAAAATAAATAAATAAGTAAATAAATAAATAAATAAATATAAAAATGTTTCTGTTCTACTCTCACACTTGATTGGTAGCTTGTCTTGGTATAGAATTCTAGGTTCAAAACTCTTTCCATCAGAATTATAATGGTTTTGCATCATTGTCTTTTAGCATCAGTGTTGCTCCTGAGAAATCTAATGCCTTATGAATTCTAGAGAAGGCAAGGATTCTAGTATCTGATTAATTCACCATTCTTCTCCCGAAATTCTTCATTCAGGGAAACAGAAGGGAGCTACATTTTTTCCATTCCCTTTCCTGTTGGGTTAGAATTACCCTTGCATTTGCTCCTTCGTCTGTGCCATGTGATTCATAGTTAAACTTTATGATCTATGGGAACATCTCCCGATATACGGTGATAAGGTATGTGACATTTAGAAACACTCTTCTGTTAACTGAGCCTAATTTCCAGCCCCCTGTCTGTGTCTGTGTTGACTCTTCCATTGTCTTTACACTTTTGCTATTATTATCTTAATCTTCCTGAGGAAAATGGATACCTCTGAGAGGTAGAAAGAGGCCAGTAGAAAGAGGTTAAAAAGTGAAGTCTTCAATATATATTTTGAATATTTAAAAAAATTTCTTTATTACCATATGGAGCATTCCCCCCCCTCCCTTGGAAGTTTGGCTCTCACTACCTTACTCAATTGCCATGCACTTTACCTGATATTGTATAAACCATCTTCAGTTATCTGATTAAATACCTAGGTCTCTCATGTGGCGTGTGAATATCTTTGTTCTGATTTACATTTTAATCCTAAGTTTACTAGCTTGTTTCCTTCAGTCTGGTTATTTATGTTGCATAGCCCAAATACAAACATTGTTAATGCTGTTACATTTGGAATTACATCTCTATCAGGTTGTCCATTCTTCAGAAGACAATGGAAGAGGTATAAAGACATGTATGTATAGATTATCCCTCTTTCTGAAGTGGAACCATGTTCCACTGACCTATGGCAAAGCCAATCCAAAATAAAGATTGTTATGATGATCAGAGTAATCATTAAAACTGAAACAATCATATTCTCCCTCACATAAGTCATTAAGACAGATGATACAAATGGATTTGACAGACCGTGGCCCAAAGATTTTTTGCTTGTCAACAGAGCTTTGAGTTAACTGAAATCAAATTATTTCATTTATTAAGTTAGGGCCAATATAAAGCAAATCTATGTAAAAATTTTCATAGTCAAGAATAATTACAAATATGAAATTACTTACGACAAATAAATGAAAGTGAGTCAAGAATAATTGCCAAATAGGAAACTACATTATTTTCGGTGATATAAGCATTTAAAATAATTTGATTGGATCTATTTCTTTGTAATTAATGGTTTATATAGATACTTTAATCACTGCAGTTCATGTTGTTTTTTTAAAAAGTAAGTATTTAATCCTCATCAGTGTGAGATAAATTAAAGACAGAGCTTATATTTCTTCTTCTGATGAAGGGCAAACTCCTCCAGATAGAAGTGTAGCGTCTATTCTGCAGTACTACCACGTAAGAATTTTAAATAACTTGGATTATTTTGGAATCAAGTGGGATTTGTGGATGAAGAATATAGGTTTCTAAACTGGAATTTCTGTAGCTATGGCAATTAATATCCTCACTACAGCAGAAGTACTAGGAGAAGTGTAAAGAATCAGAATCTTAGCAGCCATTCGTCCATTCAACACCTACTAAATGCAGTCTATTTTGCTAGATAAGATGCAAAGGGGAACGAAACTGAGGATATATATAATTTGTGAAGTGGAATGCCTCATCATAGGAGGAAAGGTCATTGTTAGAGGAAACTCTGTGGGATTTACGGGTGTCCCACAGCATTCTAGAGTCACAGACTGTGTTCTGTTATTTAATTTATAATATTTCTAGTTTTATTGGTTAAATCAATGGTGACTGAGAACACGCTATTTCAGAATCTATATAATAAAAACAAATGTGATTTCTGAGTTTAGAAAACATAGAAAAAAGTTAGTATTAAAATTTATCCCTGCAACCACAAGGAACAATCATAATTCATTATGTCTCATGTCTAAAATACTGCCAGAGCTTTTGAATGAAATTGTTAAATTTTGAAAGCACTACGAATGACCTCTATTTTTTAAATTGTTGAAAGTAAGATAAAATTGTCCATCCAATTATGGAACTTGTTTACTGTAACTGAGAATGATTGAAACATTCCTGTCCACACAAATATTTCATAGACTTTTCTTTCTGGTGACAGCTCTTCTTATCCTTCTCTTGTCAGTGTTACTGCAAAGGTTTGCAAGGGCTTTTTTAGTATAGAAGAGATTCTATTGTTTTTTATTTCAAAAACATCTATTTCTTAGTGTGTGATGACAACTGCTTATGATAAAATGATAGGCTTTTTATGTATAACATAGAATTTCTTTTCCAAATACTTACACCCCCTAAGGGAAATTATTTCTTGCATCCTGAAAATTCTGTGAAACACCATAAAACTGGTCACTCCTTTAATTTATCATCATAAATATTCTTAAATGCCGCTTCTCAGAACTAACATGAAAATCGCTTCCCATGACTGTGGACTATATGTCTATTATATTTTTTACTTATTTGTTTTTTGTGTTTTGTTCTGATACCTCCAACTTATAAAATTTGTTCGAATTGTTCTCATGTTAAAGGCATGAAATTTTCTATAAAGACAGATAAACTCTGTTTTCCGTCTTAATTTTCTACGTGCTATTTGAAACACAGAAAACGCCCTAGTGGTATTCTAAGAATTTATGCAGATTCTGCTTAATCTTATGTTTGAAGCCTATGAAGCATATTCTAAAGCAATAATCATAACACCTAAAATACACTTACTTGCATAACATTTTTGCTGAAGTGGGTTTTAGGGATCATATGTTCGGCAACATTCCTGGCAAGGGAGTACAAAGGATACTTTAAAATGAAACTTCCGTCTTTTACTTCAGCTCCTTTCTTTGACTGAGAAGTTATGAATATGTCTTGCCTTCATTTCACAAATGAAAATGTGTTCAAATGCAATTAATCTACCCTATTAACTCAACTAAACATCTGCTGTATTTGTTAGACACTTCAAAACTTTGCTCTGAACCAGTTAATTGTAAGTAATTTCTCAGTTAAATATTTACATGGGCTTCCATGATGATAAGCTCTCGCCTGTCTTAAACAATCAGCAGATTGTCCAGAGAGAGCTATGTGCAGTGTAACACACTGTAATAGCGATCCACTGGGACTTAAAATGGTTTAGCTGGCTGGGACTATTTTTTGCGTATTTTTATCCTAGCTAAAATGGGTAACGGCCTTAGGAATTCCTTTCCTTGTCAACGTTTTTAATGTCCAGAATTCTTTTTAAAAAATGAATGCTTGTATAGATGTGTGCAGATGTTTACATCGTGAATATCCTAAATACATTCTTAAGCTTCTCTTTCAGAAAAGCAATAAATCTTCATGTTTGTGAAATTTTAGGAATAAAACAATTTAGAGTTATTTTCATAGCAGCCTAAGTAGATGGAAAAAGAAGAAAAAAATGATTAGGTATTATTCTTCACCACATTAAACTGCAGAAGAATATAATGCAAAGATTATGCAAAGATGTCATGTGCACAAAGATACTCAAATGTGATTCTCTAACTAGAAAAATGGTATAAACCTGTAAAACATCAAATAGTGGTCAAAGATTTAAATAAGTTCCATAATGGAGATAATATCAAAAATGGTAGATGATTAATTGTTTTTAATTTGAGCTTTCACAGACTTTAGGATTTTTTTTCTTTATTTAAATATAACATATATACATAAAAGTATGTATCACAAGATTTAGTTCAAAGGAGTTTTTACAAATTGAGTATATCCACTTTACCAACATATAGATCAAGAATCAGAGCAATTGAACACAACCATGATACCAAAATCCAGATCAAGAATCAGAACAAATCCTCCTGGTTTTTCGATTCTGTATTACAATAAGAGTAGATGATTAATTCTTCAATGAACTGTAAGGCAATTTTACTCTTAGACATCAGAGAGTGGAATGATCACTTTTGATGAGAAATACAGACAAAATTGAAAGTCCACCAATGTGGTATTTAAGTCCAAGGCCAAGTTTTGAAAATAAATATAATTACATGTAGACCAGAAACCTTTTCCTACCACTACCACCGCTCAGTGTTATTCTATCTCCATTTAGTTCCTTATCATCCAACTTTGTAAGTACTTATTGAGTCTCTTCTGTAAGTGTGGTAAAGGGTAGAAAAAAGATGATTCTTTGTTCTCTAGAACTAATAATCAAGTGAGAGGATGAGTAAAGCACACACATACGGCATTTACAAGGTCAGAGTAGGAAGGAATTACGATAAGGGCTCTGACACAAATGCTGGGCTCTACCCAAGTTTAATTTGAGGAGCATCAGCCTAGGTATATCTACAATTTTTATGCTAAGTGGTAGGTTAATCCATTGTTTGACTTTACTAAATGCAAGGAGTAGTTAGCTGGAGAATTGTAAATAATGTATCATCCCCAAATTTTAATTTTTTATTTCTGGGAAAAAAAATTTTCCCACAGTTGGTTGACCTGTGTTTTACTAATGACAATATTGATATCATTTTTCTTTGTAAATGTCAAGTAGTAATATTCAATAAAGTCAGATTAAAAATATTCTGAATATTAATGTAACATAGCTAGGATTAAAACCTGGTCATGGATAATTCAAATAGTGAATAATCCATTGGAGATTAAGAATAATCCCACTTTTTCATCAAATTCCTTTCTGGGTCCCAGACTTAGCAAAGGTAA
Organism: Lipotes vexillifer; assembly: GCF_000442215.2. NCBI lineage: Eukaryota > Metazoa > Chordata > Mammalia > Artiodactyla > Lipotidae > Lipotes > Lipotes vexillifer. Next base: position 595,340 of record NW_006771828.1, read on the forward strand.
GGGGTGGGGGAGGATTATTCAGAATCATGACCGTACAGGAGGCATGTTAGTGGGTTTATGTGTTTGAGTGTATCATATCTTACTTTTGGACTTTTCACACAAACGGTTGTCATAAATTTTTTTTGAACGCATCAAATACATTCCAAATCAAGTTTAATATTTTCATCTTATGTACGCTTTTGCTATATAATTTCACCAACTAATAAAGAGAATGGAATTTTGATTACATGTGGCTCAGAATTAATTGTACTCCCTTGATGAATGTTTGGTGTGTGTATGTTTTAGTAGCCCATGTTTAAAAACACTGAAAGAGCTGTCAACATTTGGATGGATATCAAAAATGTTATGTATAAGTTTGACTATTCATAAAATGAAAATAGTTTCCTAAGGGCAAAGGGGAAGAGTTTAATCTGGAGCCAAGATTTTGTCAACTTATTAAAAATGACACAACTCCCTGTAATTACCTTGTAATTAATATTTGGTATATTTGGATTGCAAAATTTGTTTTTCTTATACAGGTTAGGAATTTACCATCCTAAAGTTGGCCTAATTAGCCAACTTTCCTTGGTAATATACCATTTGGCAGGTGTTTTTGGTAAAAACAAACAGAACTAATCACCTTTTTCATTCCCTGGTTTTTATTCCTGCTTAAATCAATAAAACATAGGTTCTACCTGCCCCTATAACAAAGTGTTCCAAAAATAGGTAAAATAAATTAATAAATACATATATTTTATGAATATTTTGTGGAGAAAGACTCAGAAAGATTTGGGGAACACTGAGGATGGGTGATACATCCAGGATTTTTTGTACTAATGCTTTTTCAAAATTACTTATAGTGATTTACACTAAATTCTGACAATTTTAATCAAAGGAAAGCTATCTGAGTGAAAAATTAAAGTATATCTATAACGTTTTTATCTATTCTAAATAAAATTAGATGGTGAACTTAAAGTTATGACATTTATGAAAATTTAGTTTCTATGAAAAACCAAAAAATGTATACATAATAAATAATTATACATCATCACAAACACACCTGATGTTTTAATTTAAAGGTAGTCATGACTTTTAAAGGAAACAGTCACAGTATAAAAAAGAATCCTAATTTTCTAAAATTAGATAATAAAAGAATGTTTCTCCTGGAATGAAGGTGAATTCAGATATGTTTGAATAGATTTCTCATATTCCAAAGTGTTTAAGTCAGTTAATACATAATAGGTTGACCATACACATATTTTTTAACATCTTTATTGGAGTATAATTGCTTTACAATGGTGTGTTAATTTCTGCTTTATAACAAAGTGAATCCACTATACATATACATATATCCCCATATCTCTTCCCTCTTGCATCTCCCTCCCTCCC
>NW_006771828.1:596872-601961 GCF_000442215.2 Lipotes vexillifer
TGGTACATGACTCTTTTTGAATTATGGTTTTCTCAGGGTATATGCCCAGTAGTGGGATTGCTGGGTCATATGGTAGTTCTATTTTTAGTTTTTTAAGGAACCTCCATACTGTTCTCCATAGTGGCTGTATCAATTTACATTCCCACCAACAGTGCAAGAGGGTTCCCTTTTCTTCACACCATCTCCAGTATTTATTGTTTGTAGATTTTTTGATGATGGCCATTCTGGCCGTTGTGAGATGATATCTCATTGTAATTTTGATTTGCATTTCTCTAATGATTAATGATGTTGAGCATTGTTTCATGTGTTTGTTGGCAATCTGTATATCTTCTTTGGAGAAATGTCTATTTAGGTCTTCTGCCCATTTTTGGACTGGGTTGTTTGTTTTTTTGATATTGAGCTGCATGAGCTGCTTGTAAATTTTGGAGATTAATCCTTTCCCAGTTGCTTCATTTGCAAATACTTTCTCCCATTCTGAGGGTTGTCTTTTGGTCTTGTTTATGGTTTCCTTTGCTGTGCAAAAGCTTTTAAGTTTCATTAAGTCCCATTTGTTTATTTTTGTTTTTATTTCCATTCCTCTAGGAGGTGAGTCAAAAAGGATCTTGCTGTGACTTATGTCATGGAGTGTTCTGCCTATGTTTTCCTCTAAGAGTTTTATAATGTCTGGCCTTACATTTAGGTCTTTAATCCATTTTGAGTTTACTTTTGTGTATGGTGTTAGGGAGTGTTCTAATCTCATTCTTTTACATGTAGCTGTCCAGTTTTCCCAGCACCACTTATGGAAGAAGCTGTATTTTCTCCACTGTATATTCTTGTCTCCTTTATCAAAGATAAGGTGGCCATATGTGCGTGGGTTTATCTCTGGGCTTTCTATCCTGTTCCATTGATATATATTTCTGTTTTTGTGCCAGTACCATACTGTCTTGATTACTGTAGCTTTGTAGTATAGTCTGAAGTCCAGGAGCCTGATTCCTCCAGCTCCGTTTTTTGTTCTCAAGATTGCTCTGGCTATTCAGGGTCTTTTGTGTTTCCATACAAATTTGAAATTTTTTGTTCTAGTTCTGTGAAAAATGCCAGTGGAATTTTTTTTTTTTTTTTTGCGATACGCGGGCCTCTCACTGTTGTGGCCTCTCTCGTTGTGGAGCACAGGCTCCGGACACACAGGCTCAGCAGCCATGGCTCACAGGCCCAGCCCCTCTGCAGCATGTGGGATCTTCCTGGACCAGGACACAAACCCGTGTCACCTGCATCAGCAGGCAGACTCAACCACTGCACCACCAGGGAAGCCCACCAGTGGTAGTTTGATAGGGATTGCATTGAATCTGTAGATTGCTTTGGATAGTAGAGTCATTTTCACGATGTTGATTCTCCCAGTCCAAGAACATGGTATATCTCTCCATCTATTTGTATCATCTTTAATTCCTTTCCTTAGTGTCATAATTTTCTGCATACAGGTGTTTTGTCTCCTTAGGTAGGTTTATTCCTAGATATTTTATTCTTTTTGTTGCAATGGTAAATGGGAGTGTTTTCTTAATTTCACTTTCACATTTTTCATCATTAGTGTATGCAAGAGATTCCTGTGCATTAATTTTGTATCCTGCTACCTTACCAAATTCATTGATTAGCTCTAGTAGTTTTCTGGGAGCATCTTTAGGATTCTCTATGTATAGTATCATGTCATCTGCAAACAGGGACAGCTTTACTTCTTCTTTTCCTATTTGGATTCCTTTTATTTCTTTTTCTTCTCTGACTGCTCTGGCTAAAACTTCCTAAACTATGTTGAATAAAAGTGGTGAGAGTGGGCAACCTTGTCTTGTTCCTGATCTTAGAGGAAATGGTTTCAGTTTTTCACCATTGAGAATGATGTTGGCTGTGGGTTTGTCATATATGACCTTTATTATGTTGAGGTAAGTTCCCTCTATGCCTACTTTCTGGAGGGTTTCTATCATAAATGGGTGTTGAATTTTGTCAAAAGCTTTTTCTGCATCTATTGAGATGATCATATGGATTTTCTCCTTCAATTTATTAATACGCTGTATCACATTGATTGAGTTGTGTATATTGAAGAATCCCTGCACTCCTGGGATAAACCCCAGTTGATCATGGTGTATGATTCTCTTAATGTGCTGTTGGATTCTGTTTGCTAGTATTTTGTTGAGGATTTTTGCATCTATGTTCATCAGTGATATTGGCCTGTAGTTTTCTTTCTTTGTGACATCTTTTTCTGCTTTTGGTATCAGGGTGATGGTGGCCTCGTAGAATGAGTTTGGGAGAGTTTTTCATTTCTAATTCTATTTATTTGAGTCTTTTCCCTTTTTTTCTTGATGAGTCTGGCTGATGGTGTATCAATTTTGTTTATCTTCTCAAAGAACCAGCCTTTATTTTTATTGATCTTTGCTATAGTTTCCTTCATTTCTTTTTCATTTATATCTGATCTGACCTTTATGATTTCTTTCCTTCTGCTAACTTTGGGATTTCTTTTGTTCTTCTTTCTCTAATTGCTTTAGGGGTAAGGTTAGGTTGTTTATTTGAGATGTTTCTTGTTTCTTCAGGTAGGATTGTATTGCTATAAAATTCCCTCTTTGAACTGCTTTTGCTGCATCCCATAGGTTTTGGGTCATCGTGTTTTCATTGTCATTTGTTTCCAGGTATTTTTTGATTTCCTCTTTGATTTCTTCAGGGATCTCTTGGTTAGTAAGTAGTTTATTGTTTAGCTTCCACGTGTTTGTGTTGTTTACAGATTTTTTTCCTGTAATTGATATGTAGTCTCATAGCGTTGTGATTGGAAAAGATATTTGATATGATTTCTATTTTCTTAAATTTACCAAGGCTTGATTTGTGACCCAAGATATGATCTATCCTGGAGAATGTTCCATGAGCACTTGAGAAGAAAGACAGTTCTGTTATTTTTGGATGGACTGTCCTATAAATATCAAGTCCATCTTGTTTAATGTCATTTAAAGCTTGTGTTTCCTTATTTATTTTCATATTGGATGATCTGTCCATTGGTGCACATAGGGCGTTAAAGTCCCCTACTATTATTTTATTACTGTCAATTTCCCCTTTTATGGCTGTTAGTATTTGCTTTATGTATTGAGGTGCTGCTGTGTTGGGTGCACAAATATTTACAATTTTTATATCTTCTTCTTGGATTGATCCCTTGATTATTAAGTAGTGTCCTTCTCTGTCTCTTCTAATAGTCGTTGTTTTAAAGTCTATTTTGTCTGATATGAGAATTACTACTCCAGCTTTCTTTTGATTTCCATTTGCATGGAATATCTTTTCCCATCCCCTTACTTTCATTCTGTATGTGTCCCTAGGTCTGAAGTAAGTCTCTTGTAGACAGCATATATACAGGTCTTGTTTTTGTATCCATTCAGCCAGTCTGTGTCTTTTGGTTGGAGCAATTCATCCATTTACATTTTAGGTAATTATCGATATGTATGTTCCTATTACCATTTTCTTAATTGTTTTGGGTTTGTTATTGTAGGTCTTTTCCTTCTCTTGTGTTTCCTGCCTAGACAAGTTCCTTTAGCATTTCTTTTAAAGCTGGTTTGGTGGTGCTGAATTCTTTTAGCTTTTGCTTGTCTGTAAAGGTTTTAATTTCTCCATCAAATCTGAATGAGATCCTTTCTGTGTAGAGTAATCTTGGTTATAGGTTTTTCCCCTTCATCACTTTAAATATTTCTTGCCACTTCCTCTGGCTTGCAGAGTTTCTGCTGGAAGATCAACTGTTAACCTTATGGGGATTCCCTTGTTTGTTATTTGTTGTTTTTCCCTTGCTCCTTTTAATATTTGTTCTTTGTATTTAATTGTTGATAGTTTGATTAATATGTGTCTTGGCATGTTTCTCCTTGGATTTATCCTGTATGGGAGTCTCTGTGCTTCCTGAAGTTGATTCAATATTTCCTTTCCCATATTAGGGAAGTTTTCAACTATAATCTCTTCAAATATTTTCTCAGTCCCTTTCTTTTTCTCTTCTTCTTCTGGGACCCCTATAATTCAAATGTTGGTGCGTTTAATGTTGTCCCAGATGTCTCTGAGACTCCTCAATTCTTTTCATTCTTGTTTCTTTACTCTGCTCTGCAGTAGTTATTTCCACTATTTTATCTTCCAGGTCACTTATCCATTCTTCTGCCTCAGTTATTCGGCTATTGATTCCCTCTAGAGAATTTTTAATTTCATTTATTGTACTGTTCATCACTGTTTGTTTGCTGTTTCGTTCTTCTAGGTCCTTGTTAAATGTTTCTTGTATTTTTTCCATTCTATTTCCAAGATTTTGCATCATCCTTACTATCATTATTCTGAATTCTTTTTTGGGTAGACTGCCTATTTCCTCTTCATTTGTTAGGTCTGGTGTGTTTTTACCTTGCTTCTTCATCTGCTGGTGTGTTTCTCCATCTTCTCATTTTGACTAGCTTACTGGGTTTGGGGTCTCCTTTTCACAGGCTGCAGGTTCATAGTTTCCATTGTTTTCGGTGTCTGCCCCCAGTGGCTAAGGTTGTTTCAGTGAGCTGTGTAGGCTTCCTGGTGGAGGGGACTAGTGCCTGTGTTCTGGTGGATGAGGTTGGATCTTGTCTTCCTCGTGGGCAGGTCCACATCTGGTGGTGTGCTTTGGGGTGTCTGTGGCCTTATTATGATATTAGGCAGCCTCTCTGCTAAAGGGTGGGGTGTGTTCCTGTCTTGCTAGTTGTTTGGCTTAGGGTGTCCAGCACTAAGATGGAGATGGAGATGAGATCTCCATCACTGAGATCTCTGGGAGATTTTCACTGTTTGATATTACGTGGAGCTGGGACGTCTCTTGTGGACCAGTGTCCTGAAGTTGGCTCTCTGACCTCAGAGGCACAGGCCTGACACCTGGCTGAAGTACCAAGAGCCTGTCATCCACACGGCTCAGAATAAAAGGGAGAAAAAAAAGAAAGAGAGAAAGAAGAAGATAAAATAAAGTTATTAAAATAAAAAATAATTATTAAAAAAAGAAAGACGAGTGCAACCAAACCAAAAAACAAATCCACCAATGATAACAAGCACTGAAAACTATACCAAAAAAAGAAAAGAAAAAAAAAAAAAAAAGGACAAATGGAACCCT
>NW_006771828.1:602201-646128 GCF_000442215.2 Lipotes vexillifer
AAAGGAAAGCTATACAGACAAAATCACACACAGAAGCATACACATACACACACAAAAAGAGAAAAAGGGAAATATATATATCTTTGCTCCCAAAGTCCACCTCCTCAATTTGGGATGATTCGTTGTCTATTCAGGTATTCCACAGATGCAGGTACATCAAGTTGATTGTGGATCTTTAATCTGCCTCTCCTAGGGCTGCTGGGAGAGATTTCCCTTTCTCTTCTTTATTCGCACAGCTCCCAGGGTTCAGCTTTGGATTTGGCCCCGCCTCTGCCTGTAGGTCACCTGAGGGCGTCTGTTCTTCGCTCAGACAGGATGGAGTTAAAGGAGCAGCTGATTTGGGGGCTTTGGCTCACTCAGGCTGGGGGCAGGGAGGGGCACGAAGTGTGGGGCGAGCCTGCGGCGTCAGAGGCGGCTTGACATTGCACCAGCCTGAGGCGCGCCATGCGTTCTCCCGGGGGAGCTGTCCCTGGATCCTGGGACCCTGGCAGTGGTGGGCTGCACAGGCTCCTCAGAAGGGACGTATGGATAGTGACCTGTGCTTGCACACAGGCTTCTTGGTGGTGGCAGCAGCAGCCTTAGCGTCTCGTGCCCGTCTCTGGAGCTCCTTTAAGCAGCGCTCTTAATCCCCTCTCCTCGCACACCAGGAAACAAAGAGGGAAGAAAAAGCCTCTTGCCTCTTCAGCAGGTACAGACTTTTCCCCAGACTCCCCCCCGGCTAGCCGTGGCGCACTAACCCTCCTGCAGGCTGTGTTCACGCCCCCAACCCCAGTCCTCTCCCTGCGCTCTGACCGAAGCCCGAGCCTCAGTTCCCAGCCCCGCCCGCCCCGGCGGGTGAGCAGACAAGCCTCTCGGGCTGGTGAGTGCCGGTCGGCGCCGATCCTCTGTGCGGGAATCTCTCCGCTTTGCCCTCCGCGCCCCTGTTGCTGTGCTGTCCTCCGCGGCTCCGAAGCTCCCCGCTCCGCCTCCCGCAATCTCCGCCCGCGAAAGGGCTTCCTAGTGTGTGGAGACCTTTCCTCCTTCACAGCTCCCTCCCACTGGTGCAGGTGCCGTCCCTATTCTTTTGTCTCTGTTTGTTCTTGTTTCTTTTGCCCAACCCAGGTACGTGGGGGATTTCTTGCCTTTTGGGAGGTCTGAGGTCTTCTGCCAGCGTTCAGTATGTGTTCTGTAGGAGTTGTTCCGTGTGTAGATGTATTTCTGATGTATCTGTGGGGAGGAAGGTGATCTCCACGTCTTACTCTTCCGCCATCTTCCCGGTCCCTCATTCCTCTCATTTTCTTTCTCAACAACTTTTATGCACAAAATAAAGCACACTTCCCTCCATTCCTTTAGGGAGTGTGGCAAGTGCTGCAATGAGGGATGTGTGACGGTTTGAGGAAAGGTAGTAGGTGATCGGGGCACAAGGAAATCCTGTGGGAACCGAGATGTGCAGGAAGGGCATGGCTTCCCCTCCATGGAGCAAGGGTAACATGGGGTGCATATGCATTCTCCCTGCTGCAGCAGGTGGGCTAAGTTGGAGGGATAAACAGATTGCCAGGGGACTGCAGAAAAGAAAGCAGTCAACATGACTTGGTGATCTGGAGCATTGGCAGGCGGACTCTCAACCACTGCGCCACCAGGGAAGCCCGAACCATACATATTTTTAAAACCCTTTGAACAGTACTGGCTTACCAAAAAGCTTTTTTTTTTTTACAGTGAATTGATTTCCCATTATGATTTTTTTTTTCACTCAGACATTAACAGATGCCTAGTGTTGAATAAGACACTGATTCTACCTGTTATCCTTAGAGCCTGGTGAATCATTACCAGAATAATCTTTTAAATAGACTTATGATAAGTACTTTAAAGAACAAGTATAAGGCACCCTACAACTGATGAAACAAGGTGTTCATCTCTTAATGTGGACAAGCAGAGGAGGTCAGGCTGGGTTTTTGGGTTTGGCTGTGCTGTGTAGGTTGGAGGGGTCCATGTCTAGTGTCACCAAGGAGGCTCTCATAGATGATCAAGCAAGAAGGGTGATGGAGCAGAAGGTTGAAGGGAGATAATAAATGGATCCAAATCTCTTGTGGAGCTACAGCAATTGGACTTGGTGACTGGATGTGAAAGAGAAGTGAGAGAGGCAGGTATGGAGGACGAGTTATAGATTCCTGGCAGGAGCCCTAGCAGGATGGTGCATGGGTTTACAGAGTTGGGGGGTGCTGGAAGAGTACCCAGTTTTGGTGGGAGAGTCCTAGATATGGTGTCACTGTGCCAAATTCAAATGCTGGTGAGAGAGCGGAGTGGGCGTGTCAGGCAGGCAGTTGGATGTGTGGACCTGCAACTCAGAGATAAACTGAGTTATAAATCTTGGCATCATTGGCCTGGAGAATCCAAAGCCCATGGATATGAGACCATGGTGGGAGAGTGTAGACTGGGAAAAAAACGGGCCTAAACACTCACACTGAAAGGTTGAATAAGGAAGGAGGAAGCAGCAGGGGAGACTAAGAAGCTTCCAGAGAGGTAACAACTAGCAATCAATGCCAGAGACTTTAAAATCAGTAGTGTCATCATTTTGCTTTTCATGCTGAGTGAGAATTCCTGTGTAATAGTAACTGTCTGTGAGAACCAGGGGATTGACTTTCGGATTCATGCACCTGGGATTTCCTGGGCTTTTTGTATAACTGAAAAAAAAAAAAGGTTATTTTTTCTACCACTTGACAATGTTATGAGAAAGTATTAAATAATGTCTATGATGCTAAAAATTAAATGTTAGGAGTAGATGAATGTTGAAGCCAACGTCATAACTAGGTGTTCTCTCAGTGGATAGTCACAGAGCCACTCTCAACCAAAAATGCCATTGCATTTATAGAGTTTAAATATATGAAGCAGCATTTTTTTTCTGCCTGCAAATATTGTTACCATTTATTGATGGCACTTTGATAAAACATGGTTCCAATCATATGGGAGTCACCACTGGGGGTGAACACTGTGCCTCACACATGGTTAGGAATCACCTTTTTTCTCTTTTCTGGTGTTAACTCCAAAGATAAACCAAAGGACAATTCATCATTATTAATGTATTAGGTAGCCTAGGCTTGGAAGAGTTTGAATCACTTTAAAAGTTTTCTATAATCAATAAAATAGGTATTAATTTTCACAACATTCTTTGCAAGACAGGTATACTTGAAACAATCTATTAATATGTGTTGTTTTTCCTCCTAGGGCTCCCTGGGGATCCAAGGCCCCCAAGGCCCACCTGGAAAAGAGGGTCAGAGGGTAAGTAAACACAGAACAACTGACAGGCATTACTAACTCAGGGGTTACTTATTTCTGAACACTTATAAAAATAAAATCAAAATACAGCAAACAGATGGGCTTGAGGAAAATATCAACTACCTGAAAGCCGAAATTTGAGATTTGAGATTTTGACAGCACTTTTACAATCCATAAAATTCTATATATTTTCCAGATCGGCAGCACAAATGTGGAAATATAATTTGGGTGAAATGAATTAACCATAATTTGATCTGGAGCACGTTGGTCCTATTTTGGGGTTTTTGAGTTAAGCTCATCTTTGCAGAGTTAAGTTTGATGGATTATATTTGTGGAGTTCTAGCCTGTTCATGAATTCTGTAAAGACTGTGGATATTAACTACATTCCTTAGCCAAATTAAATTGTTGACATTAGTGACTCTTTGTAGTTACTTTCCTGCCTTTGAGATAAAGTTTGTAATATGTGGATACATTGTACTTGCCATGGGAGTATAGCAATCACTTTCCAGGGCAGTTAGGCTTACTGGCTCCCCCTAAAAGGAACCCCTGCAGTGACAGATAATTGGTCAGCTCTGCATGAACACTTTCTGCAAGGGGGCACCCCATTCTTGTCGCTAATTGTTATTAACTGTTTTCAAATCATGTTAAAGTCTCCAAACATTTTATGTGTGCTTTCTTATAGGAGTAGTATTTTGAACTTTTGTTACCTTATGGATAAGAATTGTGTAACTCACAGAGTATAGATGACTTGCCTAAAGTCATAGAACTACTAAAAAGTCGAGCCAGGACTTGAATTTGGGGCTTCTGGCTTTGGATACCATGTTCTCTTTTACTGTCTCAGTCTATTAACCCCAAATCTCTTTTCAGTCATTTAAATTTATTATTCCCAGTTCTGCCCACTGGACTAGATGATGTCTAAGTTTTCTCAGAACATTTCTGTGTCCAGTTTTTATTCCCAGTGGCTATTTCAGTGAACAAAAAAGGACTTAATAAGTTTTGATGGCTAAGAAAATAAAAGGGAAAATGTTGTGAGTAATAGCTAACATTTATCAACTACCTACAATATGCTAAATGATTCATATTTCATTTATTTCTCACAATAGCTCTGTGAAGTAAGTTCTACTGTAGCCCTCACAGAGAAAACTGAGTTCGAACACTTTGCTAGAAAGTGGACTCTGCTGATATTTTAAAATTATTTACAAAGTAGTCACATTTGTGTTCTAGTCTCAACACCTGTGTGTACAATTGTAGTTTCACCTTTTAGCTCTCCAGCCCCTCTCTATCCAAGAGTTCATTAATCCATGTGATCAATGTTTTAAATAGCCTTGGGGAAACATAGACGATTACTTCCCTAGATCTATGTTTTTGAGGCTGCCTTAAGCGTTCTCACCACTGGGGGCAGAGGACTAGATGAAATGATCACGTGAAGTTAATTTCCAAGCTTCTTATTCTATTTTCTCACAGTAATGACCAAGATGTCTGTTGTATCTAGGACCATGTTTCTGAATTAATTTCTGTCTGCAGCATCCAGGGAACATTTTCCTTCTAGTAACTACCCCTTCCTGGAAACTGAGTGATAAATTATACTCCGTAGTTAATATCCAAAATACATATGGAACTAATGCAACTCAATAGTAAAAAAAACCAATAACCCCACTTAAAAATGGACAAAGGACCTGAATAGACACTTCTCAAAAGAAGACATACACATGGATAACAGGTATATGAAAAGGTAGCTAATCATCAAGGAAATGCAAATCAAAACCACAGTGAGCTATCACCTCACACCAGCTAGAATGGCTAATATCAGAAAGACAAGAGATAAGAAGTGTTGGCCAGGGTGTGGGGAATAGGGAACCCTCATGCACTGTTGGTGGGAATGTAAACTGGTACAGCCAGTGTGGAAAAGAGTATGGAGGTTCCTCCAAAAAAGTAAAAATAGAGCTACCTTACAACCCAGCACTCCCACTTCTGGGTGTATATCTAAATGGAGGAAATCAGTATTTCGAAGAGATATGCGTACTCCCATGATATGGAAACAACCTAAAGGTCTATTGACAGATGAATGGATAAAGAAAATGTGATCACACACACACACACACACACACACACACACACACACACAGGGGAATATTATTCAGCCTTAATAAAGAAGTAGATCTTGCCACTTGCGATAACATGGAGGAACCTGGAGGACTTTATGCTACAAGAAAGAAGCCAGACACAGAAAGACAAATACGCCTTTGCATGTGGAATCTGAGAATGTAAAAGCCATAGAAACAGAAAGTAGACTGGTGGTTACTGGAGGCTGAGGGGAGAAGGGGATAAGAGAAGATGTCAGTCAAGGGATACGGTTTTTAGTTATACAAGATGGATAAGTTCTGGGGACTTAATGTACAACAATGAGACTGTAGTTAATATTGTGTTGTATACTGAAATTGGCTAAAAGGGTAGATCTTAAGTGTTTTCACGACAAAAAACAGTAACTATTTGTGAGGGGATGGATATGTTAATTAGCTTGATTGTGGTGACTTTCAAAATGCGTAAGTATATCACATCAAGTTGTGTACCTTAAATATATAAAATGTTAATTGTCAGCAATAACTCAGTAAAGTACAATGATAAATAGGTTTTCAATTTCAACTCCAAAAAAAACCCTAGGTGGTTTGAGATGGGAATTATGGAGTGAGGTGGGTGAAGCTAGACAGTATGTCTGAATTCTTCCCCTGTGGCAGAGCTTTTTTTTTTTTTAAATTTTGTGTGGTAAGAACATTTAACATGAGATCATCTCTCTTAACGAATTTTAAGCATGCAAGTAAATTGTACTTCTGACTTGTACTGACATGTGGTCAATTCAAGGTGCCTCCTCCTTTATTTTAATGAAAACTTCCTCCCAGTCAGATCTTCATCCATCCTGCGATTGTGCAGTTGCCTTTCTTTATCACAGAGTAGGAACTGACCCTTGTGATTGTTAAATTTCATCTTCTGGATTCTAGTTTCTAATACCATTCTATTGTGGTTTTTTTCCAGTGAAATAGCTCCCAGATTTACATCACCTTAAATTTTGATAAGCCTACCCCTTGAGTCTTCATTCATATCACTAATAAATCCTGAGCAGAACAGGGCCTGAAAACTCTAACACCGGCAAAGCTGCCATCTTGTCTACCATGGATATTCGTGTGACATGAAACAAGTCATGTATAAATACATTCGGACTCTCCCTCCTTCCAACCCACATTCCTTAATTTGGCTTGTAAGGTAATTATGAGAGTCTTTGTCAGACTAGCTGAAATGACAAATATTCAGATGATGGTCTTTGAAAATAGTAATGCTTCAAATTGAAACTGTACCCTAGCGAAGCTTACATTTCAGAAGAAGGTGAGTTAAAGAATAAATTAAATTCATGTAGTCTTCATGACAGTTTTGGAGGAACGTATTCAAATTGTAAAGTTCAACCACTATATTATGCAAATATACTCCATTTATAAATATGTGTAGTTCAGATAATTTTATATTACTTTTATTGAAACTTATCAATGAGTAACAGTGTCAGAAACTAAAGAATGTAATAGAATTTTGTAGATAATGTAAGGCAAGGTTTATCAATATTATGGCTCTTTCACAAATGCCATATTTATAGAGAGCATTTAGATCAGGTATTATTGATGTTATACACATTTACAAAGGATTATTTCCAAATGTACTCAGGGATTTATTCTGCTTTTTCAGCTACTTAAAAGTGAAGCAGATTAAAGAAAAAAGCATTCTTACATATTTACATTTAGACCCATCTTAGTGCCACCATTTCTTCTCTGCTCAAGAGTTAGGCAGCATTCACCTCTTTTGGACATGCAAATGTACATGCATATGCATGTGTGTGTGCATACACACAGACAGACACACACACACTGAAAGCTAAAACCTGTCATTTTTCACTTCACTGAACTTTGCAATAGAAAACAACAGAAAAATCTAGGAATTTAAAATTCTTTTCTATTGACCCATTGTCAGGAAAACTCATATTTTGATTACATGTGTTTGATCAGGAATGAATTGACTATCGCTAAGTTTATTGAAATGAAATATAAAATATGTGCAAGTTTATGCATCTTGCCCCTAGGCATAATGTCTTTAAGGAAGGTAGAAGAAATCATTGGTTTGTTGGTTTTCCTCAATGATTAAATAGAGACTAGCCTGTATTCTACTAATATCTCTCAATTATGGTGAGTTTCAAACATAACTGCCACATGTAAGCATACCAAACATTATAGAAAATGTTAATAATGCTACTAATAATACCACTGTTATTTTATTAAGGCTTAAATAAATATGATAAATATAAAAAAATTTTCTCTTTAACCCTTTGTGTAGAGTTTTCTATAAGCACGATAAGAACATTATTTTTTCTCAAGTGCACCAAAACTCTGTTTGAAATTTTTATTAGTTGACTTTATTCTCTTTATTGTCTTGTAAGCTACTAAATTTTAGATAAGTGTTCATTTAATAAAACATACTTAAAAGCTGCTGTTAACCATAACAGTGTTTGGTGGTGATATATATCTGAGATTTGTGGCCTTTTTCTCAACCTCCTTATTTCTTATTTGAATTGTTTTTTCCATTTGTTATCTTTTTGAAGTCTTACAAGAGAAACATTTGGCTGGCATATTTTGGGATCTCACATCCTTTATAGATTAACACAATTTAAAAAATTCAGCTAATGTTGAATATTGACCCTGAGCCACAGGTGAGAGTGTGTCAGGGAGCAGTAAGGGAAAGCAGCATGGGGACCACCTGCCTGGACACCAAGGGGATGTCCAGCCCATGGTGGCAGAGAAAGACCAGCAGGGGGACCGGGATACTGCAGGGCCAGGAAGTCAACAGAAGAGCGTTTCAAGATGCATGGAGGGTTCAACAGCATTAAAATTTGGAACAAATTTGGGGGAGAGATACTGGATAAATGGAGAGGTGGCTGGAATTGGTACCAGCTGAGAGAGAAGTTTTAGTTGAATAAATAAATGGGAGAGTGTTAGAAACAAAAATTGCAAGAAGAGATGTGAGGGAATTAGGGGGTGAATTGTGAGGAAGGAGAGGCAGCAGTGGGGAATCTGGGAAAAAGGGAAGGACGGGAATTGGATGTGAGCCCAAGAAGGTGTCTTGATGAAAAATGGAATATTTCAGACGGCTGAGCGTGTTCGTGGAAGTTTACATGAGACATCTCAAAAGAACTGGCATTTATAAAAATCCCCTCTAAGATGTAGATTCCTTATAGGATTTCCTAATATTCCCAATACCCAAAACATAAAAAATAAGTATCATTTTAATGTAACCTTGGATTTCTCCTTTATAGTCACATTAAAGTGCATGTCTGACCAATCTCAGGGCCTTTTGTCAAAGTCCCTCTGGGTTTCTGAAAGAACATTTATTGGTGAATCAGCTAGTGACTGCCCCGACCAGAAGTTTGTTCAGCTGGACCAAGATGACACCACACTCTTGCATTCTTTGTTGCTGGATCCTAATTTTGATCCTGAATAGAAATTTTATGTTTTAAATGCCTTACAAGCCACCCCGTGTCTTTTATTTTAATTAATTTTTATTGGCGTACAGTTGCTTTACAATTTTGTGTTAGTTTCTACTGTACAGCAAAATGAATCAGCTATACGTATACATACATCCCCTCCTTTTTGGATTTCCTTCCCATTTAGGTCACCACAGTTCATTAAGTAGAGTTCCCTGTGCTATACAGTATGTTCTCATTAGTTATCTGTTTTATACATAGTATCAATAGTGTACATGTGTCAATCCCAATCTCCCAATTCCTCCCACCTCCCCATTGGTATCTGTACATTTTTTCTCTATGTCTGTGTCTTTATTTCTGCTTTGCAAATAATGTCACGTATACCATTTTTCTAGATACCACATATATGCCTTTAAATACAATACTTGTCTTTCTCTTTCTGACTTACTTCACTCTGTATGACACTCTCTAGGTCCGTCCACGTCTCTACAAATGACACAATTTCATTCCTTTTAATGGTTGAGTAATATTCCATTGTGTATATGTGCCACATCTTCTTCATCCATTCCTCTGTTGATGAATATTTAGGTTGCTTCCATGTACTGGCTATTGTAAATAGTGCTGCTATGTCAGTTTAGCTTCTCTGCCTGTGCTTGTCCTTTTTTTTTTTTTTTTTTCTTTTTTCTTCCTTCCAGGCAGCCATCCATTTAGTTGCCTCCTTTTAACATTTTTGTGCAGATTCTACTTTTTTTACTCTCTCTTGAAGTGCTTGCTCCAAGCCACCCTAAACCCTGCGTCTGGGGTCAGGGTTCCTTGTGTCCTAAACAGCATGGAGAACTCACCCTGCTTAGGGTGTGTCCCATCAGGGTGTGTCCTTCCGCACCAGCCCAGACTTGATGGCAAAGGAACTGAGTCATATTTCCTTCACGAGGGGGGATGGTCAGTCCTGCAAAGGCACAGAGGACAGGGCAGACCATGTGTCTGCTGGCTTCTTAGTGTGTAAGCAACATAGGGGATTATGTGAAGGCAATTCAGATCACTTGAATTTAAACCCCAGCCTCACCACCGCTTAGCTTTGTGATCCTGGGCAAGTTCCTCAGCCTCTCTGCCGCTCCGGTTCCTCACTTAGAAGACGGAGATTCTAATAACCCCTACCTACCTGGAAGAGTTGTTGAAAGGAGTGTGCCAGGTAGGGGTTAGCTGTTGTGATTCTCACCTGCGGCCTGCTGATCTGAAGTTGTGTGCAGATGGAAAAGGAAGTATGTGAACTCAGAGTATTAGGACTTGATTAAAGAGAATGTCTAATTGGTCAAGAAAAACCACTGAAAGTCAAATGACTGCTTTAACTACCACTCCGTTGAACTCATTTTATTTAACTTTTTTTTTTTTTTTTTTTTTGCGGTATGCGGGCCTCTCACTGTTGTGGCCTCTCCCGTTGCGGAGCATAGGCTCCGGACACGCAGGCTCAGCGGCCATGGCTCATGGGCCCAGCCGCTCCGTGGCATGTGGCATCTTCCCGGACCGGGGCACGAACCCGTGTCCCCTGCATCGGCAGGTGGACTCTCAACCACTGCACCACCAGGGAAGCCCCATTTTATTTAACTTTTACTTGAATTCTTACTTTATCTGGATGTCCATGCTCATGTTCTAATGCCCCAGAAGCTTTATGAAGCCCAATGTTTATCCAGTTTCACAATAAGCTTAAGTATATTAACAAGTTTAGAAATGTTGAGTAGATTAAGTCGTTTTCCTTGAAGAAGCAGAGATGAGTGTCCTCATTGTGGAGTAGCTAAGACCTTAATGTTTGTTTTGTGAACAAATTTGTGCTGATCATGTATAAATTCACTAAGGCATTCATGGAAAAACAACTTGCTCTTCTTTTGGCTTGTTTGTTTCTGAGCTGGCTTGTATGCATTACCTAAGGCAATACAAGTAACATAAATTATATTCTCATAATTAGTGAGTTATATCCATCTCCTTAGGAAAAAGGACGTCAAAATCACTGCTTCTGTGAAATCAACGCACACCACAGGACTCATCCAAGTAAAATTTTCCTTAAGCTGAATTGTTTTTATGGGACTTGACGTATTTTTCAAGTGAAATTATGCCATTATGGCCTCGCCATGACCAGTGGCAGCTTTAAATAGAACACACACAAACCCAGTAAAGCAGGTCAGAACTGCCTCGCAGTGTGGTAAACACAAGCATCTCTTCTTACTTAGGAGGGTGCTGACTTCAGAGCTGTAGAATGACCTCAGAGTTTCAATGAAGTGAGTTCAGGGCCTGCTAGAAACCATTATGATTTTCTGTAGTTGTAACTCCACTATTTAACATGTGCTGGAACATGGGAGAGGAGACTTATAAAGAATGGATAGTGATGAACTTTCAGTTTCAGGAAGTAATTTGGTTAGTTGCACATTAAGGTGAGAGGAGAATATAAGATTGTCTTCTTATCTTTATGTGTTGAAACCGACAGTGCCCTTTAGAATGCATAGTGAGTGCATCCATAATTCTGCTCAGCCCCCAAATCAATGCCTGGTATCCTTGTACCAAGGATTAGTATTGCTAAGAGAAAAAAGTCAACACATTATTTTAAATAATACTTTTAACCCTGGTCCCATGTAGAACATAAATATGGAGGGAAAGCATCTTTTTTGCTTGGGATCCATGTATAAATATGTAAACACACATGTTGTAAATAGCAACTTAGAGGTTTTGCGTCCTATAACTAGTGGTTTGTGTTTATTGCACGTCTTAAACTCCCTGGCATTCAGATGACATCTTTTTCCACTTACTTCCTGTGATATTTCCTGAGGATTTCTTTTTTTTTTTTTCTTTTTTTTTGCGGTATGCGGGCCTCTCACTGTTGTGGCCTCTCCCGTTGCGGAGCACAGGCTCCAGACGCGCAGGCTCAGCGGCCATGGCTCACGGGCCCAGCCGCTCCGCGGCATGTGGGATCTTCCCGGACCGGGGCACGAACCCGCGTCCCCTGCAAAGGCAGGCGGACTCTCAACCACTGTGCCACCAGGGAAGCCCCTGAGGATTTCTTCTTAAGGATTAGAGAGTTTCGGAGAGATACCATCCGTCTTTGATGCCATCTGCTATTTATATGGGGAACTGGGAAAGTGTGTACCCTGTTCAGGTCCAGAGAGCTATGCTGCTTTCCCCCAACTCCTTTCGTGAATGTGCAAAACCAACATGAGACTCAGAGGACAGAAATCATCAAATCTCCATACCTGACTCCTGTATGCAGAGTTCTGTACCTGACTTTGGGGAGCTGTTACTATTATTTCAGTACCTGATACTGCCAGCTTTGCCTTTATTTGGCTTTCTTTCTAGAAACTCACTTATCATTTAGGATTATCTAGTTATTCACAGTTTATCTATAAGACTATTAAAAATAACACTTACAAAAGGTCAATATTACATAATTGAGAAAACACTGAGTTAAATTAACCACTTAGTGAGAAAAGTATACTGTGGTATAATTTCTATGATATAATCATATGTTGGTTTATTTTTTTATTGAAGTGTACTTGATTTACAATATTATATCAGTTTCAGGTGTACGATATAGTGATTTGATATTTTTATAGATTGTACTCCATTTAAGTTATTACAAAATATGGCTATATTCCCCTGTGCTGTACAACATATCCTTGTTGCTTATTATTTTATACATTATAATTTGTATCCCTTAATCCCCTACCCCAATCTTGTGGTCCCCCCATCCCTCTCCCCACTGGTAACCACTAGTTTGTTCTCTATACCTGTGAGTCTATTTCTGTTTTGTTATATTCATTCGTTGTTTTATTTTTTAGATTCCACATATGAGTGGTAACATACAATATTTGTCTTTCTCTTGTCCGACTTATTTCACTAAGCATAATAATCTCTAGGCCCATCTATGTTGCTGCAAATGGCAGAATTTCATTCATTTTTATTCCTCGGTAATTCCAGTGTGTATATATATACCACACCTTCTTTATCTATTCATCTGTTGATGGACACTTAGGTTGCTTCCATATCTCGGTTATTGTAGATAGTGCTGCTGTGAACATTGAGGTGCATGTATCTCTTCAAATTAGTGTTTTCATTTTCTTTGGATGTACACCCAGATGGAATTGTAGGATCATATGGTAGTTCTATTTTTGGTTTTTTGAGGAACCTCCATACTGTTTTCCACAGTGGCTGCACCAATTTACATCCCACCAGCAGTGTACAAGGGCTCCCTTTTCGCCACATCCTCACCAACATTTATTATTTGTGATCTTTTAGATGATAGCTCTTCTCACAGATGTGAGGTGATATTTATTTGATTTGCATTTCTCCAATGACTATAATGTTGAGCATGTTTTCATGTGCCTGTTGGCCATCCATATGCTTTGTTTAAAAAAATTTCTATTCAGATCTTCTGCCCATTTTTTAATTGAGTCGTTTGGATTTTTTTGATATTTAGTTGTATGAGCTGTATTTATATTTTGGTTATTAACCCCTTATCAGTCATATCATTTGCAAATATTTTCTCCCGTTGTCTTTTTGTTTTGTCAATGGTTTTATTTGATGTGCAAAAGCTTTTAAGTTTAATTAGGTCCAATTTGTTTATTTTTGCTTTTGTTTCCTTTGCCTTAGGAGATAGATCCAAAAAATATTGCTATAATTTATGTCAAAAGAGTATTCTGATGTTCTCTTCCAGAAGTTTTATGGTCTCCAGGCTTACATTTAGGTCTTTAATACATTTTGAGCTTAATTTTGTGTATGGTATGAGAAAATGTTCTGATGTCATTCTTTTACATATAGCTGTCCAGTTTTCCCATTAACACTTATTGGAAAGACAGTCTTTTATCCATTGCATAGTCTTGCCTCCATTTTCATTGATTAATTGACCATAAGTGTGTGGGTTTATTTCTGGGCTCTCTATTCTGTTCCATTGATTTATGTGTTTGTTTTTGTGCCAGTACCATACTGTTTTGATGACTGTAGCTTTAGAGTAGGGTGTGAAGTCAGGGAGTGTGGTACCTCCAGCTTTGTTCTTTTTCCTCAAAATTGCTTTGTCAATTAGGGGTCTTTTGTGGGTCCATATAAATTTTAGGATTATTTGTTCTAGTTCTGTGAAAAATGTCACAGATATTTTGATAGGGATTACATTAAATCTGTAGATTGTTTTGGGTAGTATGGACATTTAAACAATATTAATTCTTCCAGTTAAAGAAGATGGAATATCTTTCCATTTCTTGGTATCTTTTTCTGCATCTGTTGAAACCAACATGTGATTTTTATTCTTCAATTTGTTAATATGGTGTATCACATTGATTTGTGTGTATTGAACTATCCTTGATCCCTTGGAATAAATCACACTTGAGCTTGGTGTATAGTATTCATAGTGATTCTTTTTATATATTGTGGAATTGGTTTGCTAATATTTTGTTCAGGATTTTTGCATCTATAGTCATCACAGATATTGGCATGTTATTTTCTTTTTTTGTAGTGTCTTTGTCTTGTTTTGATATCAGAGTAATGGTGGGCTCATAGAATGAATCTGGGAGTGTTCCCTCCTCTTCAGTTTTTTGCAATAGTGGGAGAAAGATAGGTATTAGCTCTTCTTTGTATGTTTGGTAGAATTCCCATGTGAAGCCATCCAGTCCTGGACTTTTGTTTGCTGGGAGATTTTTTTATTACAAATTCAGTCTCACTACTAGTGATCAGTCTGTTCACATTGTCTATTTCTTCCTTATTCAGTCTTTGAAGGTTGTATGTTTCTAGAAATTTTTCTATTTCTTCTAGGTTGTCCAATTTGTTGGCACATAACTGTTTGTAGTATTCTCAAGATTTTTTGTGTCTCTATGATATCAGTTGTTATTTCTCTTCTTTTATTTCTTATTTCATTTATTTGAGTCTTTTTCTTTTTCAAGTTTTATTAATTAGTTAAGTTTATTAACTAGTTAAAGTTTTATTAATTTTGATTATTTTAAAAGAAGAAAAACAGCTCTTGGTCTCTTAGATCTTTTCTATCGATTGTTGGTCTCTATTTTATTTATTTCCTGTTTGGTCTTTATTATTTCCATCCTTCTTCTGACTTGGGGAAGAAGTTTGTTCTTTTTCTAATTCCTTTAGATGGTTGATTAGGTTGTTTATTTGAGACTTTTCTTATTTCTTGAGGTAGGCCTGTATCTCATCCCATAGATTTTGGAGTGTTGTTTTTCCATTTTCATTTGCCTTGAGGTATTTTCTGATTTCCTTTTTGATTTCTTCATTGACCCACTGGTTTTTCTTAGTGGCATGTCGTTTAGTCTCCACTTGTTTGTGTTTCTCCAATTTTTCTTCCTGTAATTGATTTCTAGTTGCATACCATTGTGGTCACAAAAATATGCTTGTTATAATTTCTGTCCTTTAAATGTATTTAGATTTGTTTTGTAGCCTAGCATGTGATCTATCCTAGAGAAGTTTCATGTGCACTTGAGAAGAATGTGTACTCTTCTGCTTTTGGACAGAATGTCCTCTAGATATCTGTAAATCCATTTGGTCTGTTGTGGACCATGGCTGCCTTATTGACTTTCTGTCTGGATGATCTGTCCATTGATATAAGTAGGGTATTAAAGTCCTCTATTATTATTGTATTTTTGTCAATGTCTCCCTTTATGTCAGTTAATATTTGCTCTGTATATTTAAGTGCTCCTGTTTTGGTTGCCTATACATTAACAAGTGTGATATCGTCTTCTTGTATTGATCCCTTTATCATTATATAATATCCTTGTTGTCTTTTATTTTAGACTTCGCTTTAAAGTCTGTTTTATCTGATATGAGTATTGCTATCCTCACTTTCTTGTCATTTCCATTTTCATGAAATATCTTTTTCCATCCCCTAATTTTCAGTCTGTATGTTCTTAGCTCTGAAGTAAGTCTCTTGTAAGCACCATATAGATGGGTCTTGTTTTTCATCTAACTAGCCACCCTATGACTTTACTGGATCATTTAGTGCATTGACATTTAAAGTGCCTATTGATACGTACATACTTATTGCCATTCTGTTATTTGTTTTCTCGTTGTTTTTGTAGTTCGCTCTGTTCTTCTTCTTTTAGTTTTTTCTCTTGTGGTTTGATCAGTTTCTTTAGTGGTATGCTTGTGTTCCTTTATTTCTAGTTTTTGTATATCTATTGTAGATAGATACATCTATTGTGTATCTTTGTTTGTTGGTTGGTTTGTTTCATGGGATTTTTAACCCTCAGTCTTTCCCTGGAGGAAAAGGGAGAGTAGAGATGGTCCTTCCCAAAGTTCAGTTGCTGTAGGCAGCGCCTTTCAGT
Source organism: Lipotes vexillifer (assembly GCF_000442215.2). Lineage (NCBI taxonomy): Eukaryota > Metazoa > Chordata > Mammalia > Artiodactyla > Lipotidae > Lipotes > Lipotes vexillifer. Next base: position 618,270 of record NW_006771828.1, read on the forward strand.
GTTTTCCCCAGGGATTCCTCACCCTGAGTCTTCCCTGGAGGGCTGGAGGTCAAGGAGGGCAGAGAGGATGCTCCCTTAACTTAACTTAGCTATGGGCAGCTCTTCCTAGCTGGTTTCAAAGGATTTCTCACCCAGGGTACAGATGATGAGGGTTTCCCTTGCACCTTCCTCCCCATCCCGGTCTCTCTTAGGATATGAGGGTGGGACGGCAGGTGCTCTGGGAATCTGGGGTTTGCCTCCCCAGAGCTGCGGTGGGTAAAAAGAGATGGTGGCAGGTCGGGGGCTTGGGCCTGGCACAGGATGCAGGCTGCAGGGTTCAGGGCATGGGTCTGTTGTAGGTTCATTTTTTTTTTAAATTATAAGCTTTTTCCTTTATTAATTTATATATCAACATTATTTAACATATGCCACAACATACCCAGTATTAACACGCTTACAAAATGGACTTTTGGAGGCATGAAAAAAATTTACTGATAAGACTGTAGACACACTTCTGATTCTGACAGTTTGCATGCATATAGTTGTGCAATAAACTGCTAAAGGTTCATTTTACAAAAATTACCCTAATTACTATTTCAAGTATTTTAAAATATTGCCTGTACTATATAATTCCATAGAATATCTTGAAATTATATGTTGCAGGTTCTTGATTTGTGGTCACCATGTGGTTCACATATGTTGACCTGTAACTGAATCTACTTATTTTAAACTGATACCCATTTAAGTTTAAACACATTCTAATGACATTTTTTACTCCTCTTTCCCGTTTTGTGTTTTTTATGTCATATTTTACATCTTAGTGTCTATCCCTTAACTGTTTGTTAGCTACAGTTGATTTTACAATTTTTGTCTTTTAGTCTTCATACTTGTTTATTTAAGTGCTTGATCCATAGCCTTTACCATATATTTGTCTTTACTAGTGAGATTTTTCCTTTCTTCTAAATTCTCACTTTTTGTTGTAGTCTTTTCTTTTCCACTTAGAGCAGACCCTTTAGCATTTCTTGTAGGGTCAGTTTAATATTGATGAACTTTTTTAGTTTTTTTGCTCATCTGAGAAGTTCTTTATCTCTCATTTAATTCTGAATAATAACCTTGCGGGGTAGGGTATCCTAGATTGTAGATTTTTCTGTTTCAGAACTTTAAATATATCACGAAACTCCCTTCTTGTCTGAAAAGTTTCTGCAGAAAAATCAACTGATAGCCTTATGATTGTTCCCTGTGACTCTTTGTTTCTTTCTTGTTGCCTTTAATATTCTCTTTATCTTTAACTTTTGCCATTTTAATTATATGGCTTGGTGTGGGTCTCTGGATTCATCTTGTTAGGGCCTCTCTGTGCCTCCTGTGCCTAAAAATCTCTTTCCTTCTCCAGCTTTGGGAAGTTTTCAGCTATTATGTCAGCAAATATATTTTGACCCCCTTTTCTCTCTCTCTTCTTCTGGGACCCCTATAATGTGAATATTAGTATGCTTGATATTGTCCCATAGCTCTCTTAAACTGTTCTTTTTAAAATTCTTGCTTCTTTTTGCTCTTCTATTGGGTGATGTTCGTTATTCTGTCTTCTACATCACTTATGTGCTCTTCCATATCACCTAATCTGCTGTTGATTCCTTCTAGTGTGTTTTTCATTTCAGTTATTGAATGATTTACTTCTGTCTGATTCTTTATTATATTTTCTAGTTCCTTGTTAAAATTTTAACTGTGTTCACCCCTTATTTTCTCTAATTCAGTTAGCATTTTTACTGCTAATTCTTTGAATTCTTTATCTGGTAAGTTTTTTATTTCTGTGTCGTTATTTCTTAGGGGTCTTCTCTTCCTCATTCAATTGAGACAAATTCCTCTATCTTCTCATTTTGCTTAACTTTGTCTGTCTCTATGAAATTAGATGAAACAGTTACCTATGGTGGTCTTGAAGGGATGCCCTTACGTGGGAGTGTCCCTATACAGTCTGCATGTACTTTGTGGCTTTGGCAGGCTTGCTGGACTGATGTGAACAGAAGTCACATCTTTCCTGAGGGTGTGCTGACAGCCATCAGATTGGTAGGAGGAGACACTAGAGCTGGAGGGGCTGGAGCCAGAACCAGGATTGAGCCTGTGCTTCCACTCTGCTCAGTGGCCATCACTGCCCCACAGGGGCGGGTCTGGTCTCAAGTTGCTGGAGCAGAAGCCCTGAGGTTTGGGTGTGAGTTGGCTCTGTTCCCTTCAAGCCTGTGCTCTCCGGCCCCAGCACTGGCATCCCCACCCCAGAGGGGAGCTGTTGTGTTTCAGCAAGTGGGCCCAGGGTGGGCACTTAGCATGGGTTGCGGTGGGGTCCGTGGTGGGCTCCCTGTGCTCAGAGACCCAGACTACTCCTGATGCCCTGCTGGTGCAGGTGCTGATGTTGATGACCTCTGTCCCGCTCAGAGGTCGCTTCGGGTCTGAGCCACTTCTGTGCCTCACAGCCAAGCCCTCACACTGGTGTGGATCTGTGTCATGAAGCACGTGGGGCTGGAGCTTTCACTTGGCTCTGTCTGGGCATGCAAGCTGGGGCAGTCATAGGAAACTGGGCAGCCACCCACGCATTTTCAATTCACCCTCTACACCCTGCTTCGGGGGCAAGCAAGCATGTACGCACTCCTTCTGAGCAGAATCCAGGCTTTCCACTGCCCTCCTGTCAGTCCCACTGGCCCTCCAGCCAGCCAAGGGGACTTGTCTCCCCTTCGTGGGACACCAGGACTGGGGCAGTCAGTCTACAGCTCTCACCACTCACTCCCCAGGGAGGGTCTCCATCTGTGTCACCCCTCTGGGCACAGATCCCGACCTGATCACTTCTCTTCCATTCCTAACCAATTCTGTGTGGCTCTTTCTCACAGCCTTGGTTGCACGGGAGTCTTTCTGCCAGTTTCCAGTTCGTTTTCAGTGAGAATTATTCCACATGTAGATGTATTTTGATGTGTCTGTCGGGGGAAGTGGGTTCCATGTCTTCCTCCTCTGCCATCGTGATCTGCTCCCCAGTGACAGTTTATTTTGCATTCTTACTCTCGTCATATGAGGTACCATTTCTACTAGGAATATAAAGCTTTCAAACATTGTTAAGTATCTGTGATATTATATATCACATATTTGAATGATGCGCATTTGTCATCTGACGTTATTCAGTTCTTTTTTTATGTGCTCTGGGTGCTATATGTTGTATATGTGTATAACTAAGTAAATATAAAGTCATTTATGTCTTCCATCACATTAGTGCCTATCTCAGAGATTCAGTGGGGAATCAGCATAGAATGTAGAAATTGCATAGTCTTCGTCCCTTTGTCATGTGATGCAGTTCTCGGGGCAATAGTATATCGTTCAGTACTTTGCATATTAGCTTCTTGTGCTTGTCGTAACTGATGAGGCCCCGAACAGCATGTGATTTCTTATTGAGCATGTGACTTCACCATCAACTCCTTCACGTAATAAGGTGTGACTTAACATTTGGGAGATTTCTTAATAACGTTTTGGAGTTCTTGTCCGTTAGATGTTCTTCAAGATACAGCATCAGAATTTCAGAGAACTTTGAAAAAGATTTTAAGGAATGACATTGGCCTGTTTTATCTGAAAACTTGTGCTTCACCGTTTTCTCCTAGTATCCTGCCCCCCAGATACTCCTGCCCACTCTAGCTGGGTGTCTCCAAAACTGCCTCAGATAGAGTTGCTGCAGCAATGGAGCAGGCAGGAAGAAGGAAAAGAGGCTAATGTATATTAATGTCAAACAGATGTCTCCAAGGGAGTAGTTGTGTGGCCAGGAAAAGAATCCCCCACTTTTATCTCACACTAGGACTGGTAGGAAAGATAAATCAGTGGAACAAGCTGTTGGTAGACAACTTGTAGCTCAGTCTAATTAGAGTCAGGTGAAAAAGAGACACAGTAGAGATATAACCCTGTCTTAGTGAGACCAGGCCACCCCTTAGATAAAGTTAAATATCACAGCTGGTTAATGACAGTGAGCCTGTGGTGAACTTCACTCTATGTAGGGAGTCTCTGCAGTGCCCTTGAAGCAGCAGACAGAGTGCCCTGGGGAGCCTGCAGCAAGAACGAGCTTGTAACCAGTGGTTTTGTTACAGTAATACATGCATAGATCATTAAGCCACAACGAGCTGAGGTTCTTATTCATTTAAATGAAGGGTCAGGGCTTCCCTGGTGGCACAGTGGTTGAGAGTCCGCCTGCCGATGCAGGGGACACGGGCTCGTGCCCCGGTCCAGGAAGATCCCACATGCCACGGAGTGGCTGGGCCTGTGAGCCATGGCCGCTGAGCCTGCACTCCGCAACGGGAGAGGCCACAGCAGTGAGAGGCCCGCCTACCGCAAAAAATAATAATAATAATAAAAAAATAAAATAAAATAAATGAAGGGTCAAATGACACTATTTGTATTGTAGCAACATGGCTTTATAAGCTGTCTCTGTTATTTGGATTAGTAAAGAGGAACTGTTTTATATGTTCCAAATAGGATCCTGCTCTAAAAGGCTTATTTATTTATGCGATTACACCCAAGAGCTGGTCTCTGCTGTAGAAGAAGATCACCATCTCAAGGGGACTTCTCCAAACTGGAGGCACTCAGAAACTGAGTCCCAGAGAGACTGGGAGCCACTTCAGATGAATGGGTCTGGGGGGCGGGCCCATTTCAGGCACATCAAACTGTCACATTTTAGAGCTGAAAGGAGGCTGTTGTTGTCATTCCAGTCCACCAATTAAGGAAACTGAGGGTCAGAAATATTTAGCAGTTCTTCAATTCTGGACGGCTATTATCCTCTTTAACTGTTCTGTGTAAGAAGCGCCCACTGTCTGTTTGGTGGCTTCATGCCAAAATCCAGATTTGCATGTTGAGAATTTAACCAAAGCCACTTTATTTCTCTAAGTCAGATTAATTTGTGACTGCAGGCAAATCACTCAAGATTCTAATCTGTTTCATCACAGTTTAGCCCTCAGTTATATTATGGGATTAAGCCAGAGGCACTTTGAATGGACTCTGGTGACCAGTGTTCTCTGAAAGAGTCTTATAAGTATTACCTGCTCAGCCACAGAAACACTCAAAGAGAATGGAAAAGGAGGAGGCACTTTCTGCCAGGGTGGTGACATGCTAATGCTCCCGCATCAGTATCTTTCTTCAGAAGGTCACACTGTACCCCTTAGCAGCTATTTGTTACATTTACCATTGGAAGTGTCAAGTACAAAGTAAATTATCCATTTGAGACACAGTGAATATCTATGTGGGTGGCGGCCAAAACCAAGAATTAATCACAAGTTATTAATCAATTTGGGAAATACAAACTTACATGTTTTCAAAAATGCAAAATATTTGCAACATGAAACATTTTTATGGCCTAATGACTTGAAAGTCAGCAAATTATGTTCCTAATAAATAATACAAGACCTCATCTTTGTAAAATTCCGTAGTATTTTCAGTTACCTTAGATGATACTACAGAATTCTCAAAGTAAGTTTAACTTTATGGCACTTTAGTTTTTTTCAATATGTTATATTTCAATTCTCAGGGGAGAGCAGAGATATAGCAAAATAAATGTGGTGTAACAGTCCTAAGAAAAGTTGGAAATTTCCCTTTTATGGGATATAAGTAGACTACACAGTACTCATTTCTAAATTTCTTGAAACAGTTGTATTCAGAGTAGCTCTTGAGCTCTGCAGAAATAGCTTAGACCCTACTTCTCGTCATTTTCCTTTAAAAGCAGTAAACATTTGACTGGATTTTTTCATGAATTGTTATAGATACAATTGACACTTTTAATATGTTCAGCACAAACATATACATACATGTATGTGTGTATATCTATGTAGGTGTTATCATTGTGCTTTTCAAATTCATAACTACATACAACATATGCTGAGACCACTTTACTGTGTTCTTTGTGACTTGTGGTTCTAAAATCACTAAACAGTGCACACCTTGAACAAGGATTGTTATTTGTATTTGTATCATCAGAGATGTTTACAGTGTGTCTATGAGACAATGAAAAAGAATATCTAAAAATATATTTAGTGCCTTGATTGTACATACAATTTGATATTGTAAACACATATAATTTATACACATTCAATAATTATGATAATATATTTTTATTCAATAGTAATAGCGTCTTAATAAAATTAACCCTAGAAATATAATGAAAAGAGCTAAATACCATTGAAGAAAACATTTACACTTTTCTGCCATACTGAAGGCTATTACTTCAACTCTCCATTGGCCGTGTGTTTCTACAATGTTCCAAATTTTTTACAGAAACATTTCAATAACATACATTTAAATTGTGTTTAAATTTAAATTAAACATTTCAATTGTGCACTTATTCAATTGTGTTCATAGTTTATCTTCAGAAGAATTTGAGGGGCTTATAAATCCAATCAAACCAAAATCTGTACACTAAGAGGAGAAGACAAGAGATAATTAATAAAAAGTAGGAAAAAGATGAAAATAAGGGGAAAGACCTGTATTGAGGGAAGCAACTACATTTGAACAAAAACCGGAGAGATCTGAGAGTCTATTTATTTATTCAAGAAATGTCTGAGTGCCTGTTTTGTGTTGAGGTACCATGGAAGGTGGCTTAGATCAGGTTTCCCCAAAAGCAGCATCTAAGATGGGATTCCCGTGCATGTGATTTTCAGAAGAAATCTATAAGAGAGTGAAGAAAGCAGGAAAAAGGAAGAGTGCAGGCAAAAATGTGGTTTCACAAGTCTAGTCTCAGCATTATCTCACGAGGCACTCTGGAGCACCACAGAATCTGTCCTATGCTGGGGTTAGGGGCCACGTTTTGATACCCACCAACCACACAAGGTGGGGAAATGTGCAGTAACTTCTCAGGTATCTCCAGGCAAGTCAGCTCCTATAGAGTGAAGCAAACCTCTAGGAAAGGCACAGGCAGAAGCCATTAGCAGCTGACACCCATGGAAGCTGGACACCAAGCCTGGCACCAACAGCACCTGCACTAGAGGTGAAATAAAAGACCATACTCATCACCCGTGCAGAATCCTCAAGGGCTTTCGAGCAGAAATGAAGACATGATGAAAACTTTGATAATAGTGACCTCACCATGAGAGTGAGAGAGACAGAGACCTGGAGACAGAGAGAGAGTGTGTGTTTTATGTTGAAACAGAAGATAGAACTATTCCTTTAGGCTGAGCTGAGGTGCCAGGCACCACCATTTTGCACTAGGAACTCTGGTCTGAAGCATCAGGTGCAAGGCCTCTAGGCTACACCTTAAGAGTAAATGAAACTAGATGAAGCATGAAGGAAAAGGGGCAAAAAAGGACATATGCCTAATGTTTCATAAAGAACTGTCTTGGGATTGGCTAGCAAGATGGCAGAGTAGAAGGATATGAGCTCACCCCTTCTTACAAAAACACCAAAATTACAACTAACCTCCGAACAACCATCGACAAAAAAACCCCACACTGGAACCAACCAAAAAAGATACCCTACATCCAAAGACAAAGAAGAAGCCACAGTGAGACAGTGAGACAGTGAGACATACCCCCCAGTGGACAACCCACAAACTGGAAAATAATTATACTACAGAAGTTCTCCCACAGGAGTGAAAGTTCTGAGTCCCACGTCAGGCTTCCCAGCCTGGGAGTCTAACATTGGGAGGAGGAGCCCCCAGAGAGTCTGGCTTTGAAGGCCAGCTGGGTTTGATCGCAGGAATTCCACAGGATGGGGGAAAAAGAAACTCTGCTCTTGGAGGGTGCACACAAGGTCCTGTGTGTACCAGGACCCAGGGAAAAAAGCAGTGACCTCATAAGAGACCAGGCCAGACTTAGTACTGGAGGGTCTCCTGCAGAGGTGGGGGTGGCTGTGGCTCACTGTGGGGACAAAGACACTGGTGGTGGTAATTCTGGGGAGCACTCATTGGCATGAGCCCTCCTGGAGGCCACCATTTCCTCCACAAGACATGGCCCCACCCTACAGCCTGTAGGTTCCAGTGCTGGGATGCCTCAGGCCAAACAACCAACAGGCCAGGAACACAGCCCACCCACCAGCAGACAGGCTACTTAAAGTCTTCCTGAGCATGGCCCTGCCCACCACAGCGACAATACCCAGCTCCACCCACCAGTGTGCAGGAACACATCCCTCCCACCAGGAAGCCTGCACAAGCCTCTTAGATAGCCTCATCCACCAGAGGGCAGACAGCAGAAGCAAGAACTACAATCCTGCAGCCCGTGGAATGAAAACTGCAATCACACAAAGTTAGACAAAATGAGATGATAGAGGAATATGTTCCAAATGAAGGAACAAGATAAAACCCCAGAACAACTAAGTGAAGTGGAGATAGGCAACCTTCCAGAAAAAGAATTCAGAATAATGATAGTGAAGATGATCCAAGATTTCAGAAAAAGAATGGAGGCACAGATCAAGAAGATGCAAGAAATGTTTAAGACCTAGAAGAACTAAAGATCAAATGAGCAGAGATGAACAATACAATAGCTGAAATAAAAAATACACTAGAAGGAATCAACAGCAGAGTAACTAAGCAGAAGAACGGATAAGTGACCTGGAAGACAGAATGGTGGAAATCACTGCTGTGGAACAGAATAAAGAAAAAAAGAATGAAAAGAAGTTAAGACAGTCTAAGAGACCTCTGGGACAACATTAAACAACAACACTTGCATTATAGGGGTCCCAGAAGGAGAAGAGAGAGAGAAAGGACCTGAGAAAATCTTTGAAGAGGTAATAGCTGAAAACTTACCTAACATGGGAAAGGAAACTGTCACCCAAGTCCAGGAAGCACTGAGAGTCCTAGGCAGGACAAACCCAAGGAGGAGCATGCCGAGACACATAGTAATCAAACTGACAAAAATTAAAGACAAAGAAAAAGTACTAATAGCAACAAGGGAAAAGTAACAACCCTAACCCTAACCCTAGTCCTAGCCCTAGCCCTAACCCTAACCTTAACCCTAACATACAAGGGAACTCCCGTAAGATCATCAGCTGATTTCTCAGCAGAAACTGCAGGCCAGAAGGGAGTGGCATGGTATATTTAAAGTGGTGAAAGGGAAGAACCTACAACCAAGAATACTCTACCCAGCAAGGCTGTCATTCAGATTTGATGGAGAAATCCAAAGCTTTACAGACAAGCAAAAGCTAAGAGAATTCAGCACCACCAGACCAGCTTTGCAGCAAATGCTAAAGGAACTTCTCTAAGCGGAAAAGAAAAGGCCACTACTAGAAACAAGAAAATTACGAGTGGAAAAGCTCACCAGTAAAGGCAAACATAAAATATAGGTAGGAAATCATCTGCACATAAACATAATATCAAAACCAGCAATTCTGAGAAGAGGATAGAACTATTCTTTTAGTCTAATCAATAAGTAATAAAAGGCTAAACTCAGATCATGCTTGTAAAAACAAGTGATATGACCAGGTGGGACAGACATCAAGGAGAGAGAATGAGTAGAAACAAGGCAGTGGATTTATGCATCAAAGTGTTTACCGAAGTACCAAATCTGAAATGGTGGTAGACCAAAGTAGAAGACGCTGGAGGAAAACATTCTTTTGGAGATGAGTCAGTTTGAAGCCTAAAGCATTAGAGCTGCAGAAAGGCTCTGAAAATGGAAATGCACCAGCCCCTTAAAACTTGAATCAAGATCATAGGAAAAAGGACAAAGTTTACTGTTAGAAAGTCATCAATGTGTGGGTGATAAATGAAGCCATCAGAGTGGGTAGGATGACCAAGGGGGAGACTGTGGGGAGGAAAGAACTGAGGGTAGACTTTGAAATTAGGAGAAGCCTATATGTAAGAACGGGTGGTTAGGTGAATGAGAGAATCAAAAGTATAAGAGAAATAGAACTAGAGGAAAGTTTTGAAGGAGACTGGAGATGATCACCTGATGGGAAGTGCTTCCAATGCATCAGGGCAGATGAGGACTGATGAAAAGCCATTGATGCCCTTGGATGAGGCTGGTTTCTACGACTGGCTGTGCTGTGAAGACATAGGCATGACTTTTCACAGGTCTTGGGAGTGTAGTAGGTATTGAGAAAGTCAGCGTGGGGAGGTGTCGACTGAAAAAAAACACACAACCTAAAACTTGCAAGTTACATTTTTTGGGGTGTAACTTGGACTACAGCCTGGGAGACAGCCTCTCAGATAGCTCTGAGGAACTGCTCCAAAGAGGTAAGGGATATATAGGAGTTTTTGCTGAAAACAATAATGTAGTCCAACATCAAAAGATTACTGCTAATTACAAAAAACAGACATCTCAAGCTAATGATTTTAGAGCTTTTCTGTTTATGGGAAGATGCAAAAATCTGGGCTCATTGAAATTACTCCTAAGGTATGCATCGTAACTACCTATGGCCAGTATCCAATACAGAATGTTTCCTGTTTTTCTCTATCCTGTATTCCCCTCAGGGCTACCATGGCTGATGGCTTGATGGAGGGCAACATTTGTTGTTTATTGCAATAGAGATGACATTCGTTGTCCACAGGATTATGGACTATTCTTTTCAGAAGGTGAGATGTAAAGAGAGATGGTGTAAGATCACATTTGGAGAGGTCAAGAAAAAGATTTTTTTTAATTGAGTACATTTGCAAACTGAGGCAAGGAAGTCAGTAAATAGGGGGAAACTGAAGTTGCAAGCAACAAAGATTATTACTTATAGTAATAAGCAATCCAGAAGTACCAGGGGAGGTTGAAAGATAAGACACAAGATGAGAACTTATGGGAAGAGAGGAGGGGCGTGGACACTCACTTTGTGGGACAAGTAGGAATCAAGGCATTATGTGTCTCTTACAGAAAGGATTTTCCAGCGTAGATATAATTTCATGAGACTTCTGCTGTGTATAAGAGACAAGGGTCTCAAGACTGTTCATTGTTTTCAGGCCACAGAGATTTACACCTACTACTTCCTTCTTCCATGAACAGCAAGCCCAATTCAATCAAGTAAAAGCAAAGAGAACTATAGAAGTTAGAGGAAGCTGAGCTAAAATAGATGTTGGATGGGCAGGGCATTAGAAGAAAAAAAAGTCTTGTAATTTCAGAGTTTTGCTGTATTCCTCAAGCAGCTGGTGAAATGCAGGCACCTCATTTTACTCCTATCCATGCCTCTTTTCCTTTGTAAATTACCAGTGGTATCTTAAGAGAACATTTCTGTTATCAGCCATTTGTCTGAATTCATTTATTTTGTTTTATAAATCCATTTTTCTAGAATACAATCCTAACTTCTTGGAAAACTTCATTTTATTGATATAAGGTAAATGATGTCAGAGAAAAATATCGCCAAAATTAAATTGTTCTTATTTTTATTGATTTTGGCAATTTTCACTTTTTATATCTCTTTACACATTCTGGAAACTGTCATTCTTTTTTTTTTTTTTTTGCAAATGATATAAAATTTCTGAAGCATGCTAATTAAGCATAATTCCCAATCTAGGAAATGTCAAGGGTATGGTTTACCATATAAGTAGTTCTGCCTGTGTCTTTTTATCAATAAATCCTTGTGGTTATACCTATAAATTTTTGTATACTATCCTGCTAACTTTCTATGGGCTTAAAATCTTTTTCATTGGGAGCTGATGGAAATGAATATGGTGTATTTCTCTGCAGTTGTTGCCATAGCGATAAAACCTCTCCAAGGTAAAACAGATGGCATAAAAATTACTAATTCAAAAGGAGTTATGCTTCTAATTTAATATTGAAAATAGTGCCCTACTCCCTTTCTCTTTTATTTTGTCAAAATTGCATGACAGGAGTGTGTCTAATATACTTTTATTAGATAATGTCTATATAAGAAAAACTAAAGCAAACAAAAAAAATGAAAAAGGTGAATTCCCCCACAGCATTTAGTGGGATGAGGCTTTATTTTAAATCTTTTCTTCTTAAGACTTACAGCATTCCTAATTATCTGCCTTATGCTCCATCTCCATACTCCTTCTTTATATTTTGCTATTCAATTGTAAATCTAATTGCCTATAATGAGTTTTCTCAAAAACAATTTATTTGCTTTCTTTTTCTGCCACATCATTTCCAACAATTAGACACATTTTCTAGCAATAACATAATTTCAAAGTTGAACAAATCTATGAAACTTTCTCAGGTCTTATTACCGTTCATGTTCAGATTTTGAAAGTCTTCCCTGAAAAACCAAATTAGAACACTCTTGGAAAATATTCTGTGACTTAGAATTGTTTTAATCAACCTCAATTTGATTCTGTTACAAAAATGTCGGCATCATCACTTTCTAGAGACTTTGTAATGAGCTAAACGAACACTAAGACAGATGATTAATTAGGTGGGGAAGAGTCAGCCAATGAAACAAAGACTGTCATGGACCATGTGCCTACAGCATCCCTGGGAGACCTGTGTGACAGAGAAAGAGGAAAGGAGACAAAGTTAGATAAAATAGGCCCTACCTTATCTGTATTTTCCTCAAAACTAGCCTTGTGTTTGTTTTCTTTTAAAGCATAGACTACTGTCCACCTAGTTAAAAGGACATAAAAGAAAGGAGAAGAATTGAAAAAGTTGTCCTTATAAAAGAGATAAGCATTAATAAACCATGGGTGCTGTGTAATACGATGCTACTCAAATGTGGTGCTCAAAGTGTTACTGGACCATGATAAGCACAGAAATTGAAAATATGTGTTTAGAAACCTTTATAACAATTTAATAAGCATGTGATTGTTGGACTTATCCAGTAGAGCAGGCTATGGATGAGTTGGTGTGTTGGACAAACACGCAGAGTCATAAGGGTGCTAGCTGCCTACAAGTCATGAACAGTAGGGTCACACTACAACACAAGGCATTTTAAGGTTAGCTTGTCAATTATAATCCACAAAAATCTGAGAAACCCAAATCATTTACTTTCTACTATAAGTTTTTATTACTTTAACTTTAGATTAAGTTAGGGAAGTAAAATTTATATTATTTATTTTTAGCCCTAATGAACTAATGGCAAAACAAGCTTCATGGGTTTTTTTGGACATACGTTTTCAGTAGAAACAAACTACCTGATGTCCATGGAAGTGATTGCAAATAAACAAAGACCAAAAGACTTGATACTAGTTTTACTAGGAAGTATGATCACTCATATACTGAGTTCAGCTAATTGAAGGTGAGGTATTAAATCATTGCATGTTCTGTGCAGATGTGGACTGGCTAAGGAAGCAATGAAATCATCAAGACATAAGCAACATTTACACAGGAAACAAAAATAAATTCAAAACCTAAACAATTTTGAAAGCATGAACACTGACTTAAAAGGCAATGGAAGCAAAGTTCAGTAACTCATATTTAAACCTTAATGTTTTGGAGATGTCTTTTAAAGTAGTACTTGAGATTTCTGAGGCTGGAAAATAAACATGTAATTGCGAAGGCACTAGTGAAAGATGACGTCAAAGATACTTGCTTGGAAATATTGAATGAATATGTGACAATGATTCCATTGCTTGACATATTTAAAAAACAAGCTAATACCAACTCAGAGAGCAAACAAAACTAGCAAAACATTTTTGCTGCATCTTGACAAATGCACAGGTAATGCCCATGTTGCAATTGTTTTGGTAAATGTGCAATTATAGATGATAGTAATATTAGGAAGAATTTTTTTCTTTGCCCACAAATATAGCTAACAGTGAGCTGTTAAGAAAAAAAAAAAACGTATGAACATAGTCATTGAACTATGCAAAAACATTGTCAACAAACATGGTTTGGAGTTCAATTTTTGTACAGGAATATGTTCTGATGGTGAAGCTGCAATGGTAGGGAACTATTCTGGAGCAGTTTTCCAGATTAGGGAGCTTACACCAGAATGTAAACCGACACTCTGCTTCCTTCATCAAGAAATTCTTGCTAGCAAAGGAATGTCAGCTGAACTACACAATAGGCTTAATGACACGGTAAAAATTCTGAATTTGTAAAGATTAATATGCCAAATGTGAGATTTAAAATTTTTGAGATAATGTGGAAAACGGTCAAAACAATGATTATTGCATAGTGAGGTACTTTGATGGTTATCAAGGAGAAAAACTTAGGAATGTTAAAATTAAGGAATCAAATCACTGTTTCTGCAAGTTAAGAAACTAGGGCTTCCGTGATGGCACAGTGATTGAGAGTCTGCCTGCCGATGCAGGGGACACGGGTTTGTGCCCCGGTCCGGGAAGATCCTACATGCCGCGGAGCGGCTAGGCCCGTGAGCCATGGCTGCTGAGCCTGTGCGTCCAGAGCCTGTGCTCCACAATGGGAGAGGCCACAACAGTGAGAGGCCCGCGTACCACAAAAAAAAAAAAAAAAGAAAGAAAGAAATTAATCACTAGTTACCAGAGAAATGCAAATCAAAACCAAAACCAAAATGATATATCACGTCACACCTGTTAGAATGGCTATTATCAAAAGACAAGGGATAACAAGTGTTGGAGGGGATGTGGAGAAATGGAAACCCTGGTTCACTTGTGGCAGGAATGTAAAGTGGTGCAGCCGCTACAGAGAACAGAATGGAGGTTCGTCAAAAAGAATTAAAAGTAAAAGTGCCCTATGATCCAGCAATTCCACTTCTGGGTATATATCCAAAGGAAATGAAAACAGGATCTCAAAGAGATATACGCACCCCATGTTCACTGCAGCACTATTCACAATAGCTAAGACATGGTAATAATCCAAGTGTCCTTCAATGAATTAATGCATAAAGAAGATATTTTATAGATATAGATATATCATACATACAATGGAATATTATTCAGCCTTGAGAAAGAAGGAAATTCTGCTGTTTGAGACAACATGGTTGGGCTTAAGGGTATTGTGATAAGTGAAATAAATCAGAGAGAGAAAGACAAATACTATATATCACTTATATGTAGAATTTAAAACAGCCACACTCATAGAAACAGAGACTAGAATGGTGATTACCAGGGACTGTGAGATGGGGGAAACCGGGAGAAGAAAAATAAACAAAAAGAAACCTTGACAGACAGATGTGCTTTTTGTCTCATATCTTCAGTATTTTTAATAATATCAATACTTCCATGTAAAGAAAGAATGCAGTTTGTTTTCCAATGGCAAAAAAAATTTGAAGAGTAAAAACTGAAGTTTCTACAGATTGTTACAATATATTCCCATAGTTTCACAACAATTATCAAAGAAGTTATGATGCTGATTTTCTTCTGAGTTTGCTGAAGCCAGTTTGAAAGGTCTTAGTCCATTCCTTTCAACATACCTGTGTTAAACTGATTTCTATACTGAAAGTCATTCAAACAAGAAATGAAGCAGTATAGATAAAGTTGTGCACTACAAGTGTTACTGAGCCCAAGCCCACACTGCTTGCCACACAACAGGCCAGTAAATCGAGAGACTAGTTGTCGGGGCAAAGAATAGCGACTTTATTCGGAAAGCCAGCAGACCGAGAGGATGGTGGACTAATGTCCCAAAGAACCATCTTCCCCAAGTTAAAATTCAGGCTTTTTTTTTGGTAATAAAAGGGGTGGAGAGGTATGGTTGGTTGCTGTAAGCTTCTTGGTGCAAGAATTCTTTGTTCTTGTAGCTGTCCACATAAGTCTGGTCATAGGATTCCCATAAACCTCCAACAAGACAAATGTTATTCTCTGATCTGCAACCTTTAAAGGTCAGAGCCTTGAGAATGGGTTCTCCTGTACATTTCAGGCTATAGGCAACATTCTTAATTTGTAGCAAAAGCAATAGAATACAAAGGTTAAAGAAAAAGAGACAAAGCCAATATGGAGTCAGATTTGCCCTTCCCTATTACAATTCCTCAGTGTCAAAGATCCTGTGGGAAAAGGGGTGATTTACATAAGTAGCATTGTTGTCAATTCAACCTAGATTAGATATGTTAACAAGCAAAAAGCAAGCTCATTTTTTTACATTAAAAACTTTGAACACTGATATAATAGTGTTTATTTGTTCAGAGAGTGTATATAGGCATTTAATATGTGGAATCACTATTTTGCTCATAACTTTTTATTATAACTGCAAAACAACAAAAAGTTCCAAGTATAACAGTGAATCTTTTTTTTAATCAGCATATATACTCACTTTCAACAGTTTGTACAGTTTTGCACTTTGTTCCTTTTCCCCTCCATTGTTAGTTTGATATTTATTAAAGTGTAATTTTATGTCTGTTGAATCCAATAGTAAACATTAGGACTTATACTCTGTATGTTCTTATCTCTTTTTTCCTAGTAATTCAGTTTTATTGTAGTTTATAAAAGTACCAGTTTACAACAAATGGAAAATTTACAAACCAGTCCTCCACCATGGAGTTAGAGAACTGCTGACTTAGTGAGTTACATTGACTACAGGCAAAAACTATAATAACAAACACTTTATCACCAGCAGAGAGAATTTATTTTATTTAAGTAATGCTAATTAAGCTTGTAAAACTAGTTAGCCTTGTAATAATTATGAGAAATGTGCATTTAGCCAGGTCAACTCTAGGAATCAACTATGAAAATATGCAATGAGTTCTCAGCTATGCAGTTATGCTAGCAGCTGTATTGTATATAAAGTACGGAAGGGTAATGTGTTTTACCGCCTGCTCTGCTTTATTCCTGATGCCTAAATTAGTTCTCCTGGAATCTCTGTGCAGGTCAAGACAACTAGTGGGGCTAAAAGTGACTTTGTAAATGGAGTCTTTTTGTAAACGGAGTCTCTGAGAAACCATTCTAAGAGGAAAGTGCCTTCCTCTCTCACTCTTGGTTTTCCCCCCGGGAAGAAGACAAAATGGAAGTTAATGGGTAAAGTGTGACCAAGAGTCTGACTTACCTTTTTAAGATCTGAACATCCATTTTACACAATATGATGGATATAGGTGTATAGATAGGCAAACAAGAAGATGCAGTTGAAGGTAGCCCAAGAAGCGTCTGTGAAGAGAACTAACTTTCATGCCAAGCTTCGGCTCACGCTGACCAGCTTTCTTTGGGTAAGATGATGACTAATTTTGACATGGCTAAAGCTGACTTGATCACAAAACTGCCAGATTTGGGACCATCTCATCAATTGTTGGTGCTTTGCACTATTGTAGCAATAAAAATAATATGTATGGTAATTCTGTATTACCCTGTTTACTCACAACATCCTCCTGTATTAAGGATTATTCTCTCCACTTTTCAGATGAGGATGTGAGGCTTAAAGAAGTTAAAGGGATTTGTTCAGGGTCACAGAGCAAGAAATTTTTAGAGTCAGGTTCTAACAGAAGTCTGTTGCCAAACCCTGGTCCCACAATAGCCGTTTTTCAGACTTTGTGTCATGACCCATTAGCAGGTCAGAAATTGGCTTAATGGATCACAATCAGTTTTGTTTTTTTTTTTTTAAAGAATTAGACAAATACAACAGAATATACAAAACAGTTTAACCAATCTTGAGGAAAATGGGTGGTGTCAGAAGCTATTCTGCCTGTTTTCTCTGCCCAGTCCTCCTCAGTCTGCGGCTGCCTTGATTCACTCCCTCCCAACCCCTTCACCTTTCCTGCTCTCCCTGACTACAACTCGTGCACGTGAATGTTAGCTGGCGGGGGGGGAGATGCTTCTTCTGCTGTAGAGTGGCCTGGGTGGTGGTAGTCAAGGCCACCCACAAACCCAGCCAATGGAAGGAGGGCCATTTATCATTTGTTTGGTTAATGTCTCATATGGGGATCTGGTTCCTTGAACTATGTATTAATAAAATGTTAAACTCTGCATCACCTCATCAGTGAAAACCCTTGGAGGTCACAAGTTCTGGAGTGATGCAGATTCCTGGGTAAACCCTGGCTCTGTGACCCAGGGAATGCTACCCACCTTCTCTGAGCCTCTGTCTCTTCAGTTATACAATGGAAATGATGCCATTGATGCCTATCCCCAAATGATTAGAAAAATATATGTGTAAACAACCAGTTCAGGGCCTATCACACAACAAGGGCTCAATGACCACTATGTATGATATCATACTTACAAAATTAATTTCCAAGTGTTTGAGCATAACAAAATCCACTAGCACTAAAGCCACGGAAACCATTTAGTGGTTCTCTTAGAATCCCAGAGACTTTTGTGGATTTGTCACCTAGCATAGTTTTGCCCTGAAGAAAGGAACCAGTCACCAGGTGCTCAGGGGCTGAAATCCAGCCTGTGACCCACTAACCAACTGTGTGTCCAGTGTAGGGCTGCAGCCACCAGGAGGAAGGGTGCTTTTTTCTCATTTGCACAAAAGTACTGGATCAGCCACTGATGGCCCATCTTCTGGGTCATCAAAGTCAGCACTATTGTGTGGGAGCTAGAAGTGCCATTCAGTGGACTTTTCCATTTAATAAAGTGCTAGATGAACACATTTTCACTGTAATGGGTCCCCCCAAATATTTGGTATTCTAGAACAGTTGTGAGAGGTTCTGTGTTATACAGACGCCATACTATCAAGCAGCACATCAGGGCTAAACTATTTATAACATAGGTCAACAGAGTATTTTTTGAAGTGTTTTATGGACTGAAGATGTTTCAAAAGGATTCTTCATTCTTTATCCTCCCATTCCTTGATGTTATGAAATATGACAGAAGGCTTTTTTAAGGTCACCATATATCTAGCTTATTGAAAATGGATACTCTAGTTCAAAGCTCTAAGAAACTGATACTTGGGATCAGTAGACCCAGATTTAATTTCGGCTTTTGCTCAGTTTACATTTTAAACTCCATTTAAAAATATTTTTCATTATCGTGCTGTTACAGAGACCACTAATGTTTTGTGTAACCGGAAGTCTTTTATCCCCAACTAGGTGTTTTAAAATTTAGCTGCATAAATTGAAATATTGGAAGTGAGTTACACTATTGAAACACTGATCATATGTAAATAACTGAATTGACATTTTACAGGATAAAGGTTTTCCATGAGAGAAAAATGAAATGGTGCTAAATCCCTGGATTACTTGGGCCATTGGTTCTTTTCTTGGGTGAAAGACTTGAGCAACACTAAACCCCAATACAGAAAACCTGAAAAAAGCAATGGAGAGTGCCTTATAATAAAATAAATAGCATTACATTTTCTGTACTTCTGTATTTTGCTACTTTGGAAATATTTTTATTTGGAAATGTTATCTACACACACACACACACACACACATTCTCTCTCTCTCTCTCTCTCTCTCTCTCTCTCTCTCTCTCTCTCTCTCTCTCAAACATTCCCAACAAGGATAGATCTTAAAAACATAATATTGGGTACAAAGAAAGTTGTTAAAGGATACATACAAAAAATAATTTTTACAACTTTCAAAATACTGGGCACTACTTAGTTATTCATATATATAAATATATATGTATATATATGTATGTGTATAGTGTGTGTGTGTGTGTGTGTGTGTGTGTGTGTGTGTGTGTTTATTGAGTACATGAACCAGAAGGGTGACATCCAATTCGTGAGAGTAGTTACACCTCAGGAGGAGTGAGGGAAACAAGACTACAAGAAAGGACTCCCATTTAATCTGTAACATTTTATTTATTTTAAAAAAGACTTGAAGAAAATATTGCAAAATACTACCAGTTGTTAATTCTGTGCTGTGGGAAGATAATCATTTGTTATGTTACTCTTTTTACAGACCTGCATTTTAAAAAAATTTTCAGCAAAATAATTTCAAAGTACTAATGAAATTTTTGTCTTGTGTTCTCTACAACAACACTAACAAAAATAATGATTAAAAACACCACCAGGGCTTCCCTGGTGGCGCAGTGGTTGAGAGTCCGCCTGCCGATGCAGGGTTCGTGCCCCGGGCTGGGAGGATCTCACATGCCGCCGAGTGGCTGGGCCCGTGAGCCATGGCCACTGAGCCTGCGTGTCCGGAGCCTGTGCTCCGCAACGGGAGAGGCCACAGCAGTGAGAGGCCCGCGTACCACAAAAAAAAAAAAAATCACCAGATCCTAAAGAACTTTTGAGACATAATTAAATCGCACAGTTTTGGTGTTGATCCTTGTCTAAAAGTACAGTAATGAATGAGATCACACTATTTTCCTCATTAGTACAGGCTCTTCATTTGCCTGGTACCTTTTCAAAGCGTTACACTTAATTCCATTTTAATTGTTAGCTCAGGCCAAAAATTAGAACAAATATTTCTTGAGCACCTACGATTTGCCAGGCATTATTGTAGCTACTGGAGATAGCCAATGAGAACAATAGACTGGGACTCAGCAAACGATGGCCCTTAGGCCAAATCTGGTCCATGTGTTTTTGTAAATAAAGTTTTATTGGAACACATCCATGCTCATTTGCTTACATGTTGTCTATGACTATTCTACAACAACAGAGTATTGTGCCAGACTGAAATATTTACTCTCTTACCCTTTACAGGAAAACTTGGCCAACCCCTGCAATAGACAAAAACCTCTACCCTCATGGAGCTTGCAATCTATTACAAAGACAGACAGTAACAAAATAAATGTCTTAGAATGGTTGGTGGTGATACATGCAACTGAGAATAAGAAAGCAGGGGAAGGGGTTAGGGAGTGTTGTGAGGAGGTCAGGGAAAGCCATGTTGCAAGGATGACCTGGAAGCAAAGATCTAAGAGGTGAGGGACCAGCTCTGTGGAAATCTGGGGCAAGCAAACAGTGCCAAGGCCTGAGGTGGAAAGTTCAAGGAGCTGCAGGAAGCTGTGTGGCTGGATGGGTGTGAGAGCAGCGGATATGGAGCAGAGCCCTGCAGGCCATGGCAAGGAACTGGGCTTTTGCTCTTAGTGAGGGCCCTAGTTTGTCCTTTGTAAAATCTAGAATATTAATTTCATTCCAAGAGTGAGGCCAAAGCTATGGATACCACATTTTTAGGCAAAATATTATTTACATTTGAAAATTTCAGTTCTAACCCTACTGGCCATCCTGCCAATTCTGACCAGGGTTCAGAGAAAAGAACAGGCTAGCTGATGGCTGAATATTATTACTATTTGAAAAACATTTCTGCAGACATATCTTAACCCATGAGTCAGCCAGGCTGAACTATTAGTGTCAGACAGCACATTCTACGTAAAGTTTTGGTTTAGGCCAGGAGGGTAGCCTCAAAGTACTAAATTTCAAAATAAGTATTTGGGATATATTTTTCCTTGGTATTTGCCAAAAATGTAATGGATCCACTAGCTCTATATCTGAATGTGTTGGACCACCTTCCCCGTGTCCCCATGCAGTGTAACCTCTCCGGGAAAGCTTGGAACCTTCTGTCCAGAAGGATGGGTGGGCACCGATGGAGAACTTGCTTGATGCCAGGCACCATCCCTCTGCCTTCAAGAAAGTTTATGGGGAAAGATTATAGAAAGCTCTTTTCAAACTTTGGTATTTCTCTTAAAAATAAATATTTCTCAGGTGCTCATATATTCCAGCCCATTGTTTTTAGGCAGGTATGTTTTTAGTCCTTTAAAAAAAATAAAAATAAACAGTTAAGGGTGAGAGATGATATAACTGGCTCAGGTTTGCTTAGCTGATAAATACAAGAGACGGTACTAATGGCCAGGTCTTTCCCTTCTTAGTACAGTGCACTTTTCCATTCTGTTTTTATTGTTAATCAATGATCAATTATTTTGTCATAAATATATGAGTTAAAATCTATATTCACCTCTACCTTTGTACAGAAAAAGCATGACCATGGGCAAGTACACCACATAATTAAAGTATGCCAAAATAGAAATATCAGTTTTGGCCAAGTTTAATGCAACCTCCAGCTCTTGAAAATAGTTATGAGCTACTGTTCTCTTTTCTTGAATGTCTTTAAGCAGCCTTAATTTTTTGTGTGGAGAAAATCTGGTAGACAGGAAAGAAGAGAAATTAATACTAGATTAAAAGCCCCCCAAACCTTCAAAGGTAGGATCTGTGTCTAATTTTCTCTTTAATCTCCAATATTCATATAGTAAGCACTTAATAAATGCAGCAATGCTTATCATTGACGCAAGGTTATCTGTTTACTGAATTTCCCACTCATTTATGTTCTTCTGGAAGTTGATTTCTCATTTTGGTACGAAACAGATCTGTAATTTTTTTTTTTTTTTTTTTTTTTTTTTTTGTGGTACGCGGGCCTCTCACTGCTGTGGCCTCTCCAGTTGCGGAGCACAGGCTCCGAATGCGCAGGCCCAGCAGCCATGGCTCACGGGCCCAGCCACCCCGCGGTATGTAGGATCTTCCCGGACCGAGGCACGAACGCGCGTCCCCTGCATCAGCAGGCGGACTCTCAACCACCGCGCCACCAGGGAAGCCCCAGATCTGTAATTTTGATTGCTTTCAACCTTAGCTCTTGTAGTTTTAGTTATCAGTGTTTCTGAAGGATTTAAATTAAGGTTCTGTCTTCAGAAACCCAGATATCCAAATGAACGTGCAACTATTACCAAATAATTTTATGTTTAGCATCATTTACACACATGACTGGATTTTCTCTTTGCCTCTGAAGATCTTGACATCAAATAGACCCCACCGCCTATGTTCTCTCCTTTAAATGGGCTTAACTCTTGTTTCTTCAGTATGATTTTCTCCAAATAATCATCAGGTAAAAATATTTTATTATATGTAAGGAAAAGGTAATGACATAACTACTTCGATTTATACTTTTTCCCCCAGCTTTTGATTTCTCAGCCATGATCTAACATTGAGAGTTTTTTTGCTTTCATTAGCTTCCCAGAGTTCTCATTTGTAAAGTCACTGGGACCTGTGGCCATCTGTTACTTTCAGACATCTTTACCGCTTTGATTCTATATTTTAAAAGGCGTTCAAGCTATGGCATCCTTCCGCAGTAAAGACTCTAAAGTTATTAATTAATCATAATATAAAAAAGATTATAAACTTCATTTGCATATTTCTGTGTACATTAATTTAAACATCCTTTTTTTCCCCCTGCAAGGTCTTTTGCTTTAGTGAGGGCAACCAACTGACAGACTGCTCATTAATCATACATATTAACGGGAGTAGTTAAAGCTTTAAAGTCTAACTCACCATTCTGTCTACAGGGACCAGTCCTTGTTTTCTAAATGTGATGACATACACTTCAGACACTGCTAATTAGGTCTTTCCCTTGAAAATTCATCCTGACATGTTTCAAGAACATATTTTTCCCTTGAGTACAAGTTCATCAAATTATTAATATCTTTATATAAGTCTTGCAGGATTACTTAAACAATGCAACGTTCTCTATTTGAAAACCATTGTTCACAGTGAAGGATGAAATAGATCTCATTTCCTTATATCATTTTATCAGTTAAAAAGAATGGACTGGGTAAATATCAGAGAATAATAGATATTATATTCAGTAACATAAGATGTTAAAGGCAGGTAAAAAATACTTCGTACTTATAAATGGAAATGGGAATTAGTCAGGGTTCTCCAGAAAAATGAAATGAAAGCATCAGGATGTGTATACAGAGAGACAGAGACAGAGAGAATTGGCTCACACATTTGTAGAGTCTCGATAAATCCGAAATCTGTAGAGTAGTCTGGCAGGCTGGAGACCCGGTGAAGAGTTGCAGTTCAAGTCCAAAGGCCGTCTGCTGGCAGAGTTCCTTCTTGCCTTGGGGAGGTCAGTCTTTGTTCCATTCAGGCCTTGGACCAATTGGTGAGACCCGCACACCTTATCGAGGGCAGCCTGCTGTGCTCAGAATCCACCATCTAAATGCTAATCTCATCCAAAAACCACCTTTACAGAAACATTCAGAAAAATGTTTGGCCAAATATCTGGGCACCACATAAACTTAACCATCACAAAATGCTATACAGATACTCAACTCTTGATTATCTGCACAAATGGAAGGAAATGTTCCTGCAAGCGACCTAAATCAGATAAGCTACAGTCAGTTCTGTTGAGCCTCTGAATTACATGATCAGTCTGTAGCAGTTTTACCCTAGTGGCTGCTAATCTA
This sequence comes from Lipotes vexillifer, assembly GCF_000442215.2. Taxonomy (NCBI): domain Eukaryota; kingdom Metazoa; phylum Chordata; class Mammalia; order Artiodactyla; family Lipotidae; genus Lipotes; species Lipotes vexillifer. Next base: position 642,076 of record NW_006771828.1, read on the forward strand.
CACAGGCAAGTGTTTAGGTCAACCTCATGATGTGGCCCCTTTACGACAACTCCCAATGGTTTCCCAACACAGTCAAAGGAAGAAAACACAAAGCCCTCACCATAGTCTTCATTGCTCAGCTAATCTGCCCTGCCTGCCACCCATCCACGGCTTGCGCTTCTCCAGCCACCCAGGGCTTTGTTCTCACTGTTCCGTCTGCTGGATGCCCTTTCTCAGCCCTTGCACAGCCCACGGACTCGCTTGGTTCAGGTGTCTGCTGAGACCTCCCCCGATTTTTCTATCTGAAACGGCACACCACCCTATCTAACTCTGTATCCCTTTACCCCGCTTTACTTTTTATGATTCTTGTTGCTATCCAGAATTTATATCTCTACACGTGTCATTATCAGATATGCAGTCAGTATAACAGGGTGGGGATGATCAGGGATGACACAGCCAGGTTACCTGAATTCAAGTCCCAGCTCTGCTGCTTAACTGGACGTGTGACCTCAGGCAAGCTGCTCCATCACTCAGTTGCCTCATCTGTAAAACAGAGACACCTCAAAGATATTACGAAGACTTTGAAGATATAATGAATACGTAGATATAAATTGCTTTGAACGGTGTCTGGAAGAGAGAAAGGACCACGTGCTATCTATTTATATCACTGTCCCTACTAGAATATAAGCTCTCTGAAGACAGAATGGATTCAGGGTATTTCCAGAGCACAGAGAAGGATCTGGCCCACAGTAAGGACTCATTAAATGTTTGTTGAATGAATTAATGAAGGAATCTGGGCACATGCCAGCTGAGAATTGGAAATATGTTCTACAAAAACACAGTGAAGAGGTGGTAGGTTGTTGGGCTGCAGGCCTAGAAGGCCTGCATTTGCCCAGCTTTAAGACCAAAGAAAGAGCCCGGAGTCAGCAACAGAGACATCAGTGGTTTCATGGATGGGGGCGCTTACACGTCTGAAGCAAGGTCTTGGAGCGATTGCCAGTTATAGGGGAGTTGATGTCAGGTGGGCTCATCGGTTACCAGGGAAACCAGCAGAGGGACACAGGCCCCTCACCACCCCTTTGACAAGGACAGTCACTCGCTGGGGCCTGGGGCAAGTACGTAGGAAGGTCAGTCCTGTGAGTAGGTGTTGGTTAGGCTTTAGGGATGTCTGTATAGGGATGGATGGATGTACGTCCTGTGTAGCAGGATGCTCGGCATAAGATGTAGCTGCAGTTCCTGCCTGAAGGATACTTCTCTAAAGGGGACTGAGAAGTCAAAGGAGAACATAAAAAGACTCCAGCAAATGACCCGCAGCTGGGGCTGGCAGAGCCAACTGAGGTACCAGCTTTTCCAAGACACCCTAACCTTACTCTGGGAAAAGGTCGGAGCTGAAGGAGAAAGAGACTGTGGGAAAGCAGCTGGAAGAGGTCAGACTCAGAATTCCTCTTACCCAGTCACACTGGCAAGTGACCTTGTGTGTCAGGTTTAAGGAAATGAAGAGAGTATTCAAGTCAAGAAAAAACATACCCAGTATTTACATAATGGCATGTCCACAAGCATTCAGTTTTTGAAGGTCATCAATACAGAGTCCCAATACTTAAGTCCATCATGAAAGCACAAGGAGTGGCGGGCTGGGAAATGCCTTCCAAGCCCAGTTGCTTGAAAGGTTGGCAATAAGTATCAGAGGACAAAAGGACCAAAGAGGACACACATCTGTATGGGGGCACAAGTGTCCAGGGAAGCTGTCCCTGTCTGAGGGGACTCTTTAGGGTCTAGCACCCCATCTCATTGCCAAGGGGGTGCAGATGGCTTCCTCCACCCGCATTTCCCTCCCATCCCATCCCGGTGACCAACTCCCCGCCACTTCCCCTGTCAAACGAAAGGCTGAGAGATTTACTGAAAGGTTTGGGAAGCAACTTAATTCTCACCTTCCCTCCCCAGAACTCCTGAGTTTACCTACAGCCAAATGAACAACACTCTCCAAATAGCTGTTGTCAATAGCTGTCCCTCCTCTTCTACCCTGAAAGCAAGATCCAGGCCTTATTCATATATTTTCCCCTAGAATAGTATGTAAAACACAGACAGTACATTTCTGCTGAATAAATTTACTCATTTTTTGGATAGGGTTTGAAGTGGGCATTTAAATATCCAAGTGGGATTTAATCCATTAAATTTAAGTTGATGGATTGAGAATTATGCACTGAAAGTTCTTCTGTATCAAAATTGGGTGACCTTCATACTTGGATCTTACGGATCCTTGGGGATTCTCTCTGTTTACGGGCAGTTATTGAATAGCTGCAAAATGTATTCCTATGAATATATTTGGTGTTGCTCAATTCAGTCTTTCTCTTTGAAACTGCAGTTCTAAAATTCCACCCCTTGAGGGTACATTTCATATGTTAAAGTATGTGACTCAAAAATACTGAAAATGCACTTGTATAAATTTACCTTCATTGAAATCAAGATATGAAATGCCATTAATGATTTCTTTGTTCCAGTGCTGACTGGTAAGGCTGAATTCCTTCTTATACACTGGCTCAAGCTCTGACCCGTCTGAAATTTGTTGAGGAACCTCATCACATCGTTTTCATGTTAACATTTCCTTTAAATAAGACACTAGCAGTTTATGTGCATTATTTGTCCCTCTACGTGTTGATTTCATCCACTCTCTAAGTCTAAAAATGTAACAGTTTCCTGAATAAAAATGAAAGATGCTTGAGGCCTTATGAGTGCTTGGAGATGGGGACCCCAGGGCACAGGCATAGTTCTCGGACAAGCAAGGCAGAGTCCAAGCCCGATTCTCCTCCGGCCTGCAAGCATCCCCCTGCGAACTTCCAAATACGGAGGGAGCATCCACCCTCTCACTGCCGCACAATAAAATGTATCACAGATGGTCAGGAAGCAGCTAAGCCATGCCCTACCGTGCCCCACCCCTGAGCCGGGATGAACCAAGTGCATTGGCTGAGGTTGGCAATGGCAGGCATAGAAAACAGAGCCCGCGATTGGGACAGAGAGAGTTGGTGGTTTGGCAAGACCGTTGGGAGTCCAGTCTAAGTGGAAGGTTGTGGTTGTCCTGCTGGCGCAAGGCAAAGGCAAGCAGCCATCAGGGGAGCAGCTGAGAGAACTAGAAAGACCTGAATTCCCAAAAGGGCAAAGTCGTAAGGCGATGGGACATTTAAAAATCTGGCTTGGTGGTGAGAAAACAAGAGAAACTCAACAATTAGAGTGGCAAAGTAACTGAAATCGTGAATGACCAGGATATGCCCCCCCAAGGACACCTTAGTCCTGAGGATTACGGGTTTTAAGATCAGACACACTTGGGGTTAAATTTTAGCCCCACCAATTAAGAGCAGGTTAATTTGGAGCTAGATGTTTAATCTTCCATTCTCTGTAAAATGGGAACAGTATCACTCACCCACAGTAGTTTGGAGCAGATTAAATGAAATAGCGTAAGTCCATGCTTAGCAATCAGGGCTTGGCCCATGGCAAGCATTTGATCAATGGTAACCATTTTAATAATCATTTGTCATAGACTTTTATGTTTCTTGGTGCATGCACAGCTTGGAGCACACAAGGAAAAGGTGATTTGGGGTTCATCCAGTCAGAAGGGACTTAAGAGGTCAGACCTTAATTATACTTATCTTTGTGACCAAATTGGTGCCACCATGATAACTTCATAGGAATGCTAAACAGTGACTGTAGACCATGCTGACCACAGACCAGACCATTTGGCCCAGTCCAATGTTTCGATGAAGTGTTATCGTTTATTCAGATTATCATTTATCCAGTTATAGCTGAGGGGGTTTAGTTAATATTGTCACATTTCTAACTTGTTTTGAAAAGCCACATTAGTTACTGGTAGAGTCCATGCAAAGGGAAAAAAAGGAAGGGAACACGGCTTCCCTGGTGGCGCAGTGGTTGAGAGTCCGCCTGCCAATGCAGGGGACGCGGGTTCGTGCCCCGGTCCGGGAAGATCCCACATGCTGCGGAGCGGCTGGGCCCGTGAGCCATGGCCGCTGAGCCTGCGCGTCCCGAGCCTGTGCTCCGCAACGGGATAGGCTACCGCAGTGAGAG
>NW_006771828.1:646263-674058 GCF_000442215.2 Lipotes vexillifer
AAAAAAAAAAAAAAAAAAAAAGGAAGGGAACAGAGAGATAGGGAAATTGTGACATGATTTAGAAATTTTAAGATCCCAACCTAAATGAGAAAAGCAATATCGGGAATAGCATCACAATATGGATTCATCTTCCCTTAGCTCTAAACCTATTTCAGATTCTTTGTTCATGTTGAATTACATCCTCTTCCCGTGTCCTTACAAGAGCCACTTGTCTGATCCCTGAAATAAGGAGACCATTACGACTAGCCTCATTGCTATCTTAGATGTATTTTTAAAGATGTTAAGAAATAAAATTCACTTAAGGCGTTATGCATTCCTCATGTAAGTATTCTGTTCCCATTTTTTTCAAATATCGTTGATTTCAAAATGTGCTAACCTTTTACATCAGTCATTAATCTTATTTCCGTTCACAATGTAAAAAAAGAAAACTAAACTTCCCAGATGGTCTGTAATGTTTTCCTGTGTAATTAACACCTACTTCACAGTTGTGGGTGCCAGTCAAGGCCCTGTCTCCTCTTCCTCGACATTTCCTTGGTACCTTGTTCAGGCTGAGTTGATGCCTAAAACTGTGCTGAATACACACATGGGAACAGGGGAATTCTGGAGAGGAGCCAGCTGCATTAGAAGACCTGGAAATTTAGAGAGATTACTTACACACGTGTCTCCTCTGTGGGCTTGAGGGCTGCATACCACCCTTTATTTCAGTACGATTACTACTGTAACTTGTCCTCGTCGTCATCATCAACAGCAAAAACCATCTGTCAGATAAGTACCAGTCGCCCATTATTTGCATTCTTCCCTTCTTAATGCTCCTGGATGGTCAAGTGTTTATAAATCAAGTGGCTAATTTAAGATACATGTGCTCTCATACTGCAAGTCATCCTGGAAGCATCAGGTTATTTTTACTGTTGAAAATTTATTTATTATTCCCACTGTGTCAGATATTATAGTAGGAGTGTTGTTGTTGTTGTTTTTAATTGTGGAGAAAAACACATAGCATAAAATTTACCATCTTAACCATTTTCAGCTGTACAGTTCATTAGTGTTAAGTACAGCCACATTGTTGTGAAAAGATCTCCAGAACTTTTTCATCTTGTAAACTAAAACTCTGCTCCCATTAAATGACTTCCCCTGTCCCCCGCCCCCCAGCCCCTGGCCACCACCATTCTACCTTCTGCTTCTATAAATTTGGCTACTCTAAATACCTCATATAAGTGAAATCATACGGTATTTGTCTTCTACTCACTTATTTCACTGTGCCTATTTCAATTAGCATGATGTCATCAAGGTTTATCCATGTTGTAGCATGTATCAGAATGTCCTTCCTTTTCAAAATTGAATAATATTCCATCGTATGTACCACATTTTGTTTATCCACTCATCTGTTAATGGACGTTTGGATTGGTTCTACCTCTTGGCTATTCTGAATAGTGCTGCGTATGAACATAGGTGTGCAGATATCTCTTCACAGCCCTGTTTTCAATTCCTTTGGATATAGACCCAGAAGTGGGATTTCTGGATCACATGGTTGTTCTACTTTTCACTATTTTAAAAATCTGCGCAGTGTTTTCCATAGCAGCTGCTCCATTTTACAATCTCGCCAACAGTGCACGAGCATTCCAGTTTCTCCAGATCCCCACAAACACTTATTTTGTTTTTTGAAACTAGCCATCCTAATGGGTGTGTGCATGGCAGGAATTCTACACATGATCTCTTTTTTAATTCTTCACAAACAGGCTTCAATGTGTAAGTACCAATTTTACAGCAAGGACACCTTGACACAAGAACCTTCCATAAAAGAAAAGGCTGGGATTCCAATCCAGGTGGTCCTGAAGTTGACAATGGGGTTTTTATTCTTAAAGTTCCACGCAGTCACAAAACCAACCCAGCTGTTTTGTTCTGAGCTACAAGGTTTACAAGATTAAGGGCTATACAAGATTGCCTGACTTTAAATATGAAATAAGAGGTTGAGGTTTAGAACAGGAGTTCTCACAGTGCGGTCTCAAGGCCAGTAGCATCAGTACTCCTGGGAACTTGTTATAAATGTGAGTTCTCAGGTCCCACCCCGAACCTGCTGAGTCAGAAACCCTGGAAGTGGGGAGAGCAATCTGTTTCAGCTAGGTGTCCCGAGGATGCTGATGTGTGATCGGGTTAGAGCACCACTGGGCTTAAATCATTAGACAAATACCTAAACTGCTGTCTGATAACCTTTACACTGTTGACAAATACCTAAACTGCTGTCTGATAACCTTTACACTGTTGACCAATACCTAAACTGCTGTCTGATAACCTTTACACTGTTGGCAAATACCTAAACTGCTGTCTGATAACCTTTACACTGTTGCCAAACAGGAAACGTATGTGTTGAGCACTTTGAGGTTTCCAGGGCAACCTGATATGGTAAATCTGCCTTTTATGCTTCATACTCCCAATTTTCAGAAAAGTATTGGATTAGCCCAATTGTAATGCTGCTGAAACCATCCATTTGGAGATCGAGCCAGACTCCAACTGATCAATTGCTTCTGAACAAATGACCACCTGGGACCAGGCATCCTAGCCAGGAAGGCCACACCCAGCTCAGCATTTATCTGTTATTTGCTGGGATTTTCATCCCAACCCACATCCGAGTGCCCACTTTTTGTCTCACTTTACAGTGGGTCTAGAATGAAGGGCGTGAAATAAGAGGAGACAGAAGTGGAAACAAACACGCAAAAACAGTCCCTCTATCAACGTCAGGAGGGTATTCCTTGGCCCTCCCAGGCACAGCCCCAACCCAAGAGTATGGAATCTAAAAAAGCCTAATTCATCGACGCAGAGACAATGTTGGCTGCCAAAGGCTGAGGAAGGGGGAAATGAGGAGATGCCGGTCAAAGTGCACAGACTTCCAGTCAGAAGATGAATAAGTTTGGGGATCTTATGTACAGCATGGTGACTATAGTTAACAATATTGTGTTTATACTTGAAAGTTGCTGAGAGAGTAGAGTTTAAATGTTCTCAACACACACACACAAATGGTAATTATGTAGGCTGACGGGGGTATTCACTAACTTTATTCCTAACATATAAGTGTATGAAGGCATCACTTGTACACATGAAACTTACACAATGTTACATGCCAATTATATCTCAATAAAGCTGAAAAAGAAAAAGGTATTCAAGTCTGCTTCAGGATGTTACTAGAAATTCAAGCCTAGAAACCACATTTAAACTGAAAATACGTGCTGGCTGAAGTTACCTGTGTACAGTATGTTCCAATAATTCGACAATCCTCAAAAACATCTTACCTGCATGTCTACTGTTAGCGAGGAGGCATAAAGACAATCAGCGTTCCCCTGTGCTCTTCCAGAGACACATCCGCACACTCTTGACAGTCACAAGGCTTTGAACAATGATGTAAATCAGCAGTGATGTGCAAGAGTTTGGAAGCTTGCCCGTACCATACTGAATCATGAATGCTTCTCTTCCTCATGTTAAGACATGACAATGTTACGCTACAATATCTGAGACTTGGTTTATCTTAAACATTAACTCTGTGATAAAAGTTGATCAATAACCTCATTTTCGCCACTTCCTGCCCAAATCAATATATATGTCTCCTTTAAGGAAAGGAGACTGCACACAAAGTTTATCCTATGGTTTTGACTTACCTCAACCTAAAAGAAAGAACCAATCACCTACTCCAATGTCACCGATTTTATTTCTTTGTGCTCTTGTAAATGAATAAATTACGGTGTTTCCACTTTCCAAGTAAACGTTTTATCACTGATTAATCCTCAGGGGCTAATTGGCTTGCATTTACTAAAAGACCCAATATGTTGATTTTCAGAATGTGTAAACTGCAAAACAAGAAAATTATGTCCATGTGTGTAACTTTTATTCAGTATACAGAATATTAAATTATATATTCATTCCAATCTTACAACCCCCCAAAGGAAATCCAAGGTTCAGATCTCTAAAACAGAAGGTACATGAAAATAACTACTCATTTTATTTCTGGTTTTAATGAAATTTCAAAAAAATCTGTTCTGTAGTTGTTAGCCAGGATTTTTTATGAATACAGCTGCTATTTTTCTATGGAGTCCTTGACAGTAGGTACTTAACTTGGCTTCAGCAATTAATGGAAGCATTCCCACCCAATCACAGTGTCACATTTGCTTACCTACCTTCCAAACCTTACTCTGCTGCTTCAGTGGGTATTGCATTTCCTACCCCACTCCAAGCTTAGATGAAGGCCAGACAGATCAAGCCTGACTCTTTCAGAGCAAGAAAATCCGTCAGTGAAATGGGCCTTTCCGTGTTTATGCTTACAGTTCTCCCCAAAAAGAGCTGAAAGATCAGCCTAATACTTTTACCTTTTAAGTAACAACAAGCCTTAATATGTATTAACATACTACCAATATGGTAATAAAATAAAGTTATTAGTAACAATGAAACAGAATTAGAAAACCTGCTCAGAAATGCTTCTCATTCAAAATGTGTGCTATCCATGCCTAGGCTTGCTCCCTTCTATGATAAAGGGAAGAAAATAATTAAGAAAATAAATGTATAATAAATCATTGTTTTTTAAATGATATAGATACACAGGTACTTAGAAATGTCATTCTGGCTCTTGCAATTGGAATTTAGCTAGTTGTGAACTTGGGGAGTTAACATTCACTTACAGTAATGAAGATTAATAAGCAAGGAGTGAACATTTTATTTCACTTATAAAACAGCTTAATCATCCAAAGGGAAGAAAAGAGCTAGTTAATGTGCTTTTCACAACATATATAATTATAATATGGCTTACGGAAGTGCTTTTCAAACTTTAGTGAGTATGAGTATTACCTGAAGGGGTTTTTTAAATGCATATTCATGGATCCCTTCCCCAGAGATTCTAAACCAGTAAGTCCAGGATGGAGCCCAGAAAAATGTATTTTTAATACCTGATAGCACCCTCAGGAAACTCCTATAAAATTGGAATTCAGACCACTCTTTGAGAAATACCAATTTAAGATGATAAATGCATTTATTATTGCACCTGAACCCACTGAATTATCAGATAAAATGCCCCTCTTAGCCCATCTTTCAGATACTTTATATTACTTTGCTAGAGTACCAAAGTAGACAGCCTTTAAAGGGCTGCTAATAAGAGTCACAGTTTATTCATTCCAGGCACTGTTTTTCTCATCTTGGCTGGTAAAAATTGTCTCAGAGCTTTCAGACTTCACAGGTCTTTAAAGGTCATGTGGACTTGGAATTGTTTTTTAACTTTTAGTTAATTTTTAGTCTTTAAAATTGCCATTTAATATTGTCTCATCTTAAAATAAAATGGAATCACAGTAGCTGTTGTCTGTTTCTCTTTGGTTTCTAGGGAAGACGAGGAAAACCAGGTCCTCCAGGAAAACCAGGGCCTCCAGGACCACCTGTGAGTAAACAGTAGGGTATTTCATGAGTCCCTTTGTACTGCTGTGTGTTCATCTAAAGGTTATCTTAATCCCCTGTAGATAATAATTTCCATCTTTCCACTGTTTAACATGGCTGTGCTCCCTACACCTCCCACCACCACCAACCAAGAGATCAGGGAGGCTGGTGGCCGGCTGCACCCCCTGCCCACTTCATTCCTGGACAGGAGCAAGTGTACTGCCTGCATGGGAACCCCATGCATGGGCACCCCATGGGCACCCCAAGCTGAGTCCCAGCTCAGCAAACACTGTGCTGAACCCACCCGAGCCCCATCTCCTCAATTTCTTAACATCCAGGCTGGTGGTCAGTCAGACATCTGGGGAAGCATGCCTACTTTTCTTGACACAGCTATTTTGCCAGTAGAATTTCATAGAATATTGTTGCTAAAGAGAGCCATAAAGATCGTGTAGCCAATTAGCTGATCTCACCGTTTATCCCAAGCTTCTAGAGGAAGCTTCTTGTCGTTCTGCTAACTCTTCAACCCACTAGAGTCTGGTTTATGTCCAAGCTACTCCGCTGGCCCTGCATTCTCCATGATCACCAATATCTCTGAGTCACGAGATTCCCTGAGTGCCTTTCAGGCTTCACCTTATTTCACTGCTGTATAGGAACTGACGCTGTTGACTGTTCTATCCTTGAAACTCTCTATTCTCTTGGTTCATTGATGCTGATCGTTTTCTCCTACCTTTGAGGCCATCCTTTTTGTCTCCTTCCATAAAGCTGTTCCCCCTTCCCTTATTTATATGTTGTACTGTTGAAAGAATCCCATTCTTCTATTTCCACCCAGACATTCCTCCTGAGTTCCAGGCTCCTACACCCCACGGCCTGCTCAGTATCTCCACTTGGAGGTCTCCTATGTACTACAAACATAGCCTGTCCAAAACTAAACTCTAAAAATGACCCTAGATTTTTTTCTCTCTCTCATCCTCCACATCCAAATAGTTCCTAAATCAGGTCAATTCTACTTCCCATCAGCTCTCATTCCTCATGCCACTGCCTTATTTAGGCCCTTGTCAATTTGTATCTATATTTTTGTAGCCTTCTCCCAGCTGTCTCATTGCCTCTACCTTCTACAAGTGGGGTAATATTTCTAAATCATAACTCTGATCACATAGCTCTTTGGTTGAAAACTCTTTAATAACTTCCCTTTCCTTCCAGAGGGATTCCATATCTTCTACAGCCATTCTAGTCCCTTCAAAGTTTGTCCTTTTCCTATCTTTGTCTATCCTCCTCTGTGCCCTTTCTTCTTTTGCAACCTGTAGTGTCACCTTCCTTTACGATCTCAAAATGCCGCACGTTGCAAATGTTCTCCCCAAGGCCCAGGTGAGCTTCCCCACCTGCAGGACTCAGCTAAGACCCCAGGTCTCCCACGAAGCCCTTGTCGGTGCTCTCAGCACAGCACGAGAGGTGTCATCCTCCGCAATCTTATGAGCTTATGCCTCCTGCAGACAGAACACATTGTTTTGTGACTCCTATTTTCCTTGTCTTTCTGACCACTGGCCTGTGAATATTTTTTGAACCTCTATTTTATCATCATTGTCTAGCACAGTTTCTGGCATGTAGCATATAATTATTAATTATTTAATGGATGAGTCAACAAATGAATATACTTCATAGATGAGAAAATGAAGACGGGAAAATAAGTGTCTATTTAAAGGCTAGAACCACCTGCACCACCACTAGAGGGCTCTAGAATGAGCTCCTTAGGAGTCACTTAGGGTGTGGCCACATGCCAAAGGTGAACAAGATTGCTGCTCTGTCAGTGATTTCATTTCATCCATTTAGCCGTTCGAGTAAATTGTTCTCTTAGCAATGTACTGGTGTCAGTTGATACTGGTTATGAAACAACTGGGGGGAAAATGGCATCCATTGGGCATCCTGGAATCCAGTCTTTAAAGGAATCAGCTCTGTTGATTTTTATACCAAATTTTCTGGCAAAAGAGAGAGTTCATTGTAGAATCTTCGGTAATTGTCTCATGCTATAAACAAGAAAAGCTGGTACAAGCTAACAGGCAAGATTAGACTTTCCCATAGTTTTCTAAATGCATGATGCTGCTTTCAAGACAAGATAATTATTGTCTCAGAGGAGGAATTTGAATGATGAAGTCCTTTATGACAGGCTTGCCAAGTGTCTAGGAGAGAAGAGGATTACACCACACCCTGGAATGAGTCCTCAGCTGTAGATCAAATGAGTTTACTGAAGAATTTAGGAGATTAAGAAATATGCGACCATATGAAAGAGTTTATAATTTTCAATTCCACAGGTTTTGATTGCCAGAGTGTTTGGGAGAGAGAGGTACTTATTTTATTTCAAGTATTAGATTTAGAATTGAAACTCAGCTATGGGTCTGACACACAGTGTTCATTAAATCCTGAGTACATGGTATTTAAAAGAAAAGTGGCTTATTATCTTTTGTAATATAATAAAATACCAATTTATTAGACTACCAAAAAAAGGGGGAAATTATATGCAAAAAAGAAAAGGTTTTTATTCATAGGTCAGCTCTTGTTTAAAAAGAATTATTAGACTATATCATCAGTTCATTTTTGTATAAGAATTGTGGTTTATGGAAACTCTTTGTCTTTTTGATTGTGGGATAACTCCCCTAGTGGATTAAATATCTTTTGTCTGATACAAGTATTATCAAAACTCTATCTTGGGGTACATTTTTTATCAGCTTTTGTAGTTTTTTAAGTTATTCACATAATAGATGACATGCATACCACCATACTGCAAAAAGTCCTAGGAAGCACCTTGTCATTCTTACAGGAGTTAGCTAAGGGAAGCATTGAAAAGAAAGGTGAAATACCTGCCTCCCCACATTCTTCTATGCCACCTTCATGTCTAATTTCCCTAAACATAATGTACTTTAGCAAGAGGACTGTTATTTCCCAAATGGTTAGAAATGAACAGAGTTCTTCAAAATCAGTCCTTTCAAGATCATATTAACTAACATTTTAAGAAAATGAGCTTATACAAAAACCAACCTGCTTCTAATTCACATCATTCAATTGTTTCACAAACTATTAAACATTTATTTAAGGCCTACTATGTGCCTAACACTGTTGGGAGCTAGGCTTGCAAAAATGAATACGATGTGGTCCTTGCCCTTCAAGTATTTAAGTTTAACTCACAGAAAATATGATTAGAGGAAGAAAACTTAGAAAAGATAATGCCAGGGTGGTTTTCTTCTGGAATTGGCAAGTGAAGCATAAAGGTTGAGCCTTAAAAACAAGGAGGAATTCCTGCTCATCATGACACATGGATGAGCCTGGAGGATGTTATGCTGAGTGAAATAAGCCAGTTCACCAAAAGACAAAGACTGCATGGCTCCACTTTCTGAGATTTCTAAAATGGTCAGACTTATGGAAGCAGAGAACACATAGGGGCGGGAGTACTGGGGAGTGTTATTCAACAGGTATAAAGTTTCAGTTATGCAGGATGATTACATCCCAGAGATCTGCCCTACGACATAGTGCCTATAGGTAGCCATGCAGTATTGTGCATTTCAAAACTTGTTAAGAGGGTAGATTTCATGTTAGGTGTTCTTACCACACACACGCACACACGCACAAGGGACACAAGGGAAGGCTGGGAGGTGCTGGGTACGTCAGTTACCTTGGTTGTGGTGATGAGATCACAGGTGTTTGCATCTGTCCAAACTCATCACATTGTACACATTAAATACATGCAATTCTTTGTGTCTCACTTATACCTCAATAAAGCTGTTTCTATAAAAGTTGAGAAGGTCTGTCCAGTAAAGCAAATAGAGGGGAAGGAGAGAGCAAGCTAGGAGCTGCTGACAGAGGAAAGCAGCGTGAACAAAAGCTGAGCCCCGGGGAGTGGGGCAGGCGGCGGCCAGGCAGCTCTGACCACAGCACTGACACGTCGGGTCCAGCCCGGGCAGCGTCCTGGCAGAACTGCTGTGAGGTCCACACGTCCCGAGAAGCCAGGACAATCTGTGAAGAGCTCTGAGTGGAGAGTCCCAGGGCCAGATTTCCTGATAGGTCTCTCTAGTGGCATAGTAGTTGGAATGCTGAGAGAGAGTGAGATCCATTGCAGCTATCATAGTACTTACTAGTCATTTGTATTTTATTACAACTGACGTAGAGCTTAAGAGACGTCCCCCTTTACTTGTGGGCATTTTTAGATCAAAATGTTGTTGTTTTTCATTTATTTGTCTTCTTCCACTTTGTACCTTATGTGAGATGAGCCCTCCCCCCTTCACAACAGGAAGGAAGGTAACAAGAGAAAGAAGGAAAGGTTGGGAGGCACCAAGATCCTTCCGACTGAGATTGGGAGATGGTGTCTGACTCACCCTACTGGCTGGCATCTGAGATTCCTAAAGCATGTGTTAGAATGTCTTATGACAATGTGAACTATAAAAAAAATATTAATTTTCTCTCTTATCAAGCAATAATCAGATAATACATAATGTCCCTCAAATGAGTGAATAGTATAGTATATAATTTTACTATATATGTTTGAGCAATTAGCCTTCAGAAAAGTTAAGGGAAAATTTTTTTATTGATTTACTCTGACCGGTGGGATTGTCTGAAAAGAACCAAGGAATAGGAGATTTTAGGAGGCATGGATCCTTTGATAACAGTGTACTCTGCTCGATTTCTTTAAGAAAATGTTCTCCCCTCCAGGGCTTTAGAGATGTTCCCTACATCAAAGGTAGTGTTATTCTGGGGAGTGTCAATGAAGATTTTTAAAAAATAGAAGAAAGAAATCTCTAATGGCCTGAAGCAACTCAAATAATTAAAACATTTTAACCAACCATTCTATTTGTGATTGTTCTGAAGCCAAATTTGTATTTTCTCACTTTCTTAAGAAACATTTGTACCAAAAAGATTAGTTGTTTACAAAGAATAATTTCCCACAACTTTGTGTGTGTGGAAGGACAATCTCTTTCACCCTGAGAGTACATTCTCTAGGGGAAAGACTCTAATAAAGGAATATTTACTAAAAGTAGATCTTTGAACTAATGTTATTAGATTTTCTTTATGAATTATTGTTTCATCAAAGTCATATATATTACTCCAATTTAGCTTCCCATACTTAATAGCAATTTTCCCTCTCTTTGAGGAAGGTTTAGTTGAAACTTAGACACGTGTAATCTGCATACATAAAATTATTCTTATTGAGATGCTGGTAATTGAGGGGCAACTAACTGGTTCACAGAGCTGGCCACAACCCTTCATCACTTTTTATAAAGTATTGGTCCAATTTCCTGTTAATAAGCAGAGCTGATTTTACCTATACAAAGGGAAAAGCTCCCAAATTCCCCCAAGTAACTTCTGTCATCTTGTTTTGAATGAATATTCTTCATTGGAGGGAAACCATTAAGTAGCGATATCTTGGACTGATGATACTTGCAAATACACTAAGATTATGATTTTTAAAATTATTTGTTTATTTTTGGGTGCACTGGGTCTTTGTTGCTGCGCGCAGGCTTTCTCTAGTTGCGGTGAGTAGGGGCTACTCTTCATTGTGGTGCATGGGCTTCTCATTGCAGTGGCTTCTCTTGTTGCAGAGCACGGGCTCTAGGCACACGGGCTCAGCAGTTGGGGCTCACGGGCTCAGTAGTTGTGGCTCGTGGTCTCTAGAGCGCAGGCTCAGTAGCTGTGGCACACGGGCTTAGTTGCTCCGCAGCATGTGGGATCTTCCCAGACCAGACCTGTGTCCCCTGCAGTGGCAGGCAGATTCTTAACCACTGCGCCACCAGGGAAGCCCCTAAGCTTATGATTGAGAGCAGTTTTCAGAGAGGAAGCACGAGAGCATTAAGCGTCTCCCTGGGGAAGGAAATAGCAGTAACTCCTGAGGAAACATATTCCACCAAAGAGAGAGAAATGGACCGGGAGAGATGATTACAGCACTAGCTCTGTGTTCGGTGCTCCACTGGCAGCGCATTATGTAATCCTCACAACTATCACGAGAAGTAGAAATGATGCTCATTTTATAATGGGGTAAAGGTTGCTTAGAAACATCGAGTAACTTGCCCAGGATCACACAAGTATAAGTAGGGGTTGTAGACTTGAGACCCAGGAATGGACCGCTAAACCCACCTTTATTCTCTCACTCACTCTCCAGTAAAAATTTCTTTGTCTTTCAAGCCTTCCAGTTATCTGAGTAGCATAAAGGAATGGAAAATATTGGCCTCGTGTTAGAATGATGAGGCCTCGAGAGTCTCGAGACTTGAAATGCCTTAGTTTATTTCAGAGTATTCCAGGTTTTCATTCCTTTAGAAGGGAGAGCAGAGCAGCTGGCAATGAGGCGGAACAGAAGAGTTTAACTAATGAGCCATTAAAGGCGGCATGTCTTAGCCCACCCGTTTGACACTTCCGTCACTTCTCATTCATCATCCCTGCAAACGTGTTTATTAAAAACCACATTAATTGGAAAATGTGTTATTATTCCTTTCTGTTGCAGGCAGGGCCCTTGATTTCCTTTCTTTTTTTTCCTCTGGCATTGTTTTTGTGCATTGTTTCATTATTGCAGTAGGAGAATTGAGCAGTGGGGCTCACGTGTGTCACAGAAATTCACATAATTTGTAATGTGGACCAGGAGCTCCCTCTACTGTTTCCATTGGGAAAGCTCTAGAAGAATACTGTTCAGCCCTCAGGAGGCTGTCCAGGGTCTGGAGATTGCTCAGTGTTCGAGGCTTAATTATAAATCTACATGATTTTCAAAGTTTATTTTCAGGATTTTGTTGCATCTTATGCTTATCCTGTATTTTAAATACAAATGCTAGCTCATCAACAGTCATTTTCAATGTCAACCGGATGGCCTCTAGAAGTGAAAGCCCTTAGCTTTCTCTAAAATGCTGACTTATTGTAACACGCTAATAAAACTCCACAGCGTGAGTTTTTGTGGGAGCTGACTCGGTGGAATTTACGCTTCTTTTCTAAAGGACCCATAAGATTGAAAACATATACAGCCGTGTTGTTTCCATTTTCTTTTTAATTTCAGTGTAGAACTTCTTTCACCTTTAATGCATGAGGCATTGCTCAGTCCTGAAGGTTGTGGTTACAGAGCAGGGTACATGGTTAAAAGAGTGAATTTAGGATATGAAATTGAATTCATTTATCCAACACATAGTTACCTTGATCACCTAGCATGTGTTAATGACTGTTACAAACCTTGAGTATATAGTGGTTTATAAAAAAAAAAAAAAACAGACAAATTAAAGCTAAAGTCTCGGGCTTCCCTAGTGGCGCAGTGGTTGAGAGTCCGCCTGCCGATGCAGGGGACACGGGTTCGTGCCCCGGTCCGGGAAGATCCCACATGCCGCAGAGCGGCTAGGCCTGTGAGCCGTGGCCGCTGAGCCTGCGCATCCAGAGCCTGTGCTCTGCAACGGGAGAGGCCACAACAGTGAGAGGCCCATGTACCGTAAAAAAACAAAAACAAAAACAAAAAAATTTTAAAAATAAAGCTAAGGTCTCTACCTTCAGTAACTTACACTCTATCATGTGTGTGTAGGGTGAGGGACCGATGGTGAAGAGGCAATTCCATAGGTAGACAAAACAATTTCAGCTTAATATGCAGTGCTGCAGGGGAATAAACTGGGTAGCGTGAGAGTGGTTTGGGAGGAAGAGTTGTTGCCCTAGTTGAGGTGGTGCAGGTGGCATCTCTGAGCATCTAGGTGACATTACTTGAGAAGGAGCCAGCAGTGTGAGGCCCAGAGCAAGAACTTTCCAACCACAAAGATCAGGAAGTGCAAAGGGCCTGAGGTGGGAGAGAGGTTGCTGGATTCAGTAAACAGAAAGGAGCTAGGAGAACAGTGCCAGAGGAGGCTTTGGAGCTGAGTGGCTTAGCCTTATGAGAGTGGCATCGGGGAGCGGGGTCGGGGGGAGAATAAGTGGCAAGGAAAATAATCAACTGGTCACATCTCCCTTTTCTAGGTCTTTGTGTTTTTATCTCAGGTGGTTAGATTTTTATTTTGATGTGATGAAATTATTATTCCTAGTGATAATTCTAAAGGCAGCATCATTGTAGCATATCGTTTTTAGTCTTTGCATGAACAGGGAACAGACTTGTTTGCTGAGAAAACAGACAAAGCTTTGACAGTTGCCCATTTCACTTCAGCCCAGCCTGAATCCAGGGGACACCATGTTTTTCCTTGGAGATGGAGAATCTCATCACATACAAGTCGCATTCTCTCTTCCCCACAGCTACGCCTGAGGCTTCCTTTCTGATAGGCTGCAGGTTGAGATGAGCAGTTATAACTGTGAAAGTCTATGCTCTGGAAATACCGTGGAACTAATGCCTTCCCGCATCTGTGCCCTGTTATCCATCACTCCCCACCTTTTCCATCTTCATCTCCAGCCTTATTTCCTATGCACTGAGGACCCACGGTGCAAAGTTAATGTTAGCAAGGCCCACCCCTAAGGGGAGTTAGTCCCCAAGACACATTTTGGACTGCTCAATAAAGTGGATAACAAGAATGTCCAATTAAAACTTTTGACTTCTTGCTAAAATACTCTGTGTGACTATATGCATTTTGAGAATCATCATGTCTCAGTGGGAATCCAGTTCATAGTCTGAACATCCATCTACAAGCCTTGAATTGATCAGGGTTTTCTGTTTCTCAGTTTTCCTTTCAGCAAAGAACTTTAGTCTCTTTGGTCTATTAATGGCTAAAGGCCACGTACTGTACTGATATCTTCGGAGGAAAAGAACCTAACCATTTATCTGTGTCAACGGGAATAGTAATTTTATTCATAATAAAAATAAGACGACTTCCTCCGAGTTAAAAATGAAGATACCTAAGACCTATAAAATGGAGGCATGGCCAGTTAATCATTTTTATTGCCACTCGTCCCCCACTGGGGCCATGGTCCCAGACAAAACAGCTGTTGCCAACATTACTAACATTCCAGTGTCACCTTGTGTGGCCACAGAATCCGTAGACATGCATGTGAGGCAGCTGGGGTCTCAGGTGGAGAATGTGAAAACCAGCACTTGGGTTCCACTCCCTAATTACTTCTCTTTTTTTTCTCCCAATGAGCAGCAGCAGTGAGACATTATTAGCCACTTTCTGACTGCCTGAGTTTTTTACTAATTATAGATACACTTGGGAAGAAAAGGATTTTATGTTCTTACAGCCACTGACTCCTTTTCTTCATTTTGGGTCATGTTATTGAAACCAACTATTAAGACTTCTGAATGACAGACATTGTGTATAGCAATGATGGGACAGAATATTTGAAATCCTTGATATATGGTCACCAAACTTGTTGTTGGGCCAGTGCATAGATTAAATACTGATTCTTTGTGGGAGGTAAACAGTAAGGTGTTAATAAATCTGATTGGCCTTTGAGAAATATTCAAAAAGGGAGACTTGTTTCCTAAATAATCTTATAATTTGTATTAGCTGATATAGTTTACAAAAGTATCTCCATACGGCATTTAATTTTACCGCCGTATAACTCTGTGAAACAGGCAAGAAAAGATTATCTCCATTTTAACAATAAGAAAAGTCTGGGCCTCCAGAAGTAAGGGGCTTAGCTAAATCTCTTCAGTCAGTTTTCTCTTCACAGCAGCTACTACCTGGTAGGAAATTGTTTCCATCAAAGGAGAGACTAAAAGAAGTTATGTGAGTAGAGAAGCAACAAGTTTTCAGCATTATCCGGGGGACCCGAAACATGAGAGGAAATTCCGTAGAAAGTAAGCCTGGAAGGAGCTTCAGTTATATCTGTAATTTCATTAAAAGGTAAAGAGATCTAAAGTAAATATGGCAGATGGTTAGGACCTGAAAACACTGGATTGTGGTTTCATGGGGATTTATCATATTATATTCTATACTTTTCAACATGCTTGAAATATTCCAAATTTCTTTGACAAAACAGGAAAAGCATCCTGTGGGATGGGCTGAGGTTAATATCACTAATTACTTAGAGTGTCAGCATCTTCTCTTTTGCCTGATCCTTTTTAGAATGAGGCAAAGTGTTTTAAAAATGAAATCATTCAGTATTTTTTTCTAGAACTTCCCTGAGTGTACCCTCTGTAACCGTGCGGTTCAGTTGAGCCAAGACATGTCATTTGCACATTTATCATGAGTATGATCTACAGATCAGAAGGAAACCTTGATGTCAGACATTTGAGTTGAAAGTGGAGACTCCAATCACCACAAAATAAAACCTCACTTTGCTTTTGTCCAGAATGTCCCCAACCATTCGAGTTGTGTACATGCCCTTGGCCTCTACGTAACTTGGCAGCATGTAAGCCAGTGCCATCAGCCTGGCTGTCTTAAGTCTCTGCGGTTTTCCTGGGAATCACGTTTTCTCTGCCTAGGAAGCACTGTCATCCTACCAACACTTGTTTGTCTAAACTTTTTTATTTTATATTGGAGCATAGTTGATTAACAATGTTGTGTTAGTTTCAGGTGTACAGCAAAGTGATTCACTTATACATATACATGTACCTATTCTTTTTCAGAATCTTTTCCCATTTAGGTTGTTACATATTATTGAGCACAGACGTAGAGAAGAACTTATGGTTACAGGGGTGGGCGGCGGAAATGGTGAGGGAAAGGGATAGTTAGGGAGTTTGGGATTGACATGTACCAACACTTTTAAAGAGAGTGAATATTATCAGTTACATAAGTGGAATCTCAAAGCACTGATAGGTGCAGGCTGTGTAAGCCAACCTCCCTTCAGATTTGAGAGGTGTATTGAGAGATTCCTGAGGTCAGACAGGGGAGTGCAAGCTCAGCTGTTCCCCAGGTATGGTTTCTGTTGATGGTGAACTTTGGGCGATGCCACTGGATACAGATCATTTGTTTCGCAATCTCCATCCTTACTAGTTCTCACGCCCCGGTGGCTTTAATCACCTCATGCAGGGTCAGTGATGTGGCTTCGGTGGGGAGGCAAGGCTCCTCTTGAGACTGCTGCTGCCCCTTATATTACAGGGAGCTGACACGTAACGTTTTTGCTTTTGCAGGACATACTGAGGGGAAATGAGTATGAAACATTTTATGGATGGATAAGCAGAATCGCAGCATTAGGGGAGGACTCATTTTTTTCTGACTGTCATGCCATGGAAATCAGTCATCAATGTCCCAGCAAGGCACTCTATCAAGAATGCAATGGGCTTTATAACCAATTAGATGGATTTGTTTCATGGTATCCGGGAAAAGAATCTCTTTTAGAAAATGATTTTTTTTTTCTCCCTTGGAAAGTAAAGTGTTAAAAACTTCTGAGCCTCACAGCATAATGTAGAAAATCTGCTTTTATGAAATGGATTAATTACACCCATTGAATGCATTCACTGTCACAGCCTCATCCTCCCACCCCTGTTCCAAAATGACAAGTGAAACCAGCGGCTGTGTAATTTTGGAAAACAATCAGGTCACATATTGAGTATTTTGCTTATTCATACAACCATAAACTGCCTCTGCTTCAGTTCCCTCAATTACACAGCTCAGTGTGCAGGCCAGAAGAGACAAGCCCAGCTCAAGTGAGCACTTCTGGAATACACAGAGGGATGCGTTTGAAAAATGTCCAAAGTGGCAGATGTGAAAACTTCTCATTCAAGACCCAGAAGCTGCCTTCGCTGCAATCCTTCACCTGTTAATCGCGCTGCTTCTGAACTTCTGAACCAGGGCTGCTGGCAGTATCTCATACGGAGATACTTAGGAGCTACCGATCTTTCAAAGTAGAGTGCAGGTGTATGCCACTGGGGTGGGGCAAGGGGGACCTGGCTGAGACAAGAGACGATCACTGCTGCTCAGAATTTCCAGAGCTTCACCAAGAATAAACGTTGGCTGCTGGCTTCTAACAAAAACTGCTTTCTTAGGGGAAGTCCCCAGAAGATGCCCTTGACCAACGCTTGAACCAGTGTGTTGCTGTATCACTTAAATCCTTCAGATCCCGCATGGCAATACACAAATCTCTCTTCCACAAGAACACAATGGCACAACTGTAGTTTTGTTTGAAGGGTATTTCGTCTTCTTACTAAGTGTGACTACTTTCCCATGACTGTTCATCCACTGCAATTTCACGCTCATAGGAATTTCAGCCTATCAAAATGATCCCTAAGCAATCTTACTCTCTTGTTTCTAGTCTTTTTCCCACCACCTCTGACCATTTGTGTGTTTGTTTTTCTTCTGCCACCTCATAAATGCCAAGACTCTACCCCTCATTTGGTATCACTTGAACTTCAAAAGTTACTTAAGATGCTGGTCAAGATTGCCAACTTCTTTCCTTTTCCCTCTCAGAAGTCTCCCTCTCACCTCTCTCTAATCCAGGCCCTCCTTGATTTTAACATTTCTTGTATCTGCCTGTGGTTCCTCTCTCTTATCCTCACCCTTCTCCCATTCTGGTCACTCTCCTCTTGATCTCTTCTTGTCCAGTCTTTGAAAAGGTGCATCTACACTGCGTCCCGGAGTTCCCTGTGCTTGGCCCTTGTAGATTCTGTCCCTCGTTAATAGATCTGCAGTCTTTTACCCTTGAATGCCCTTCGTGATGTTTGTAACCAGCTTTAAGATGATTGATTTGGGGTTTTTTTTTTCTCTATCTGTCATCCCTCTCACTGTGAGGCAGATAAAGGAAACAGTTAAAATATCAAAGATACAGCGTCAGGCCAACTTGGGTTGAAATCTAGCTGTTGTCTGCTAGTTGTATGACCTTGGGTAAGATAGTAAACTTTTTGTTATAAGTAAAATAAGGATAATGCCTACCTCATTGGATTGCTGTAAAAGTAAAATGCAGTAACATATGTACCTGCCACACAGTTATTACTTTCCAAGGGTTACTATTGTCATTTATTAATATTCTTATCATTATCCCATTTTATCATTCTCTTCCATCTGCTCATTATGTTTTACTTTCTTTCCCAGGATTTAATCCAGGACCACCCATTTCTAACGCAAAAGTGTTGATACCTTTCCAAGTTCTTTGATTATCATCCTCCTATAGATTTTTTCCTCTGAGTCCCACTTTTTACAATCAAAGTCCGTCTTAAGACTTAACTACATTTCTCAGAGCCTCATGCCAGAAAGTGAGTGCCAAAGGCCTGGTGGGCTGCAAAGCCACAGTCTTCAGGATCTGCACTCCCCCCTTTTCTGTACCCTCTGCTCCCTCGGTGCTGTCTTCTCCTGTCCCACCTGCCACATAGTATCCCGTTACTCCTCCCCTTTTTTGTCCCATCCAACTTGCTCTCAGGAAATACTTACTGAATGATCCATAAGAATATATTCAAGTGGAACAACTCTTATACTTGGTTCTACCATTTGTTTATTGTGTGATTTGGGGGTAAATCTATCAGTTTTTCCCTGTCAGATGGAGAACATAATCATACCCATCTCACATAGTCTTTATGAGAATCAAATAAGATGATGTGTTTTGCAGTCACATTACCCTGCCATCTAAGAAAATATAAGTGAAAATGTATTTAGAATTATGCTGAGCTGTATGAATATGAAACATTAGTATTACATCTCCCAAGAACACTTGTATTCGAGCTGGTGATAAAACCCAACACCAAATAAACCAGTCTTTCTATATGAAGTTTTAGGCAGGCATAAACCAGAAGGTGGGTGAGACATTTTCAGAAATAAGAGCCCCTTCCCAGGAACCTTAAATTTCACCTAATACATGCTATCTGGCCCACATCCCCACTGTAATCCCATAAAGGAGAACTTGAGGTCTCTGTGTTGAAATATAACCATGGTATAAACACTTAATGAATCCCCTCCTTGCTTCAGAAATCATATTTTGCAATTTGAGAGTTTTCAGCAATTTTGGGGGGGAGGGGTTGGAGTGCTGGTATGTCCTTAGCCACTAAAACTTTGTAGCAGAAACGTTCTCCGAAAAACAATCTATTCTAAAATTACAACTGTTTAAGCTAATTAAATCCCAAGAGACAATGAAAAAACTCATTTAGAGCAAATATTTAAGATAAATAAAAGGATCTGTGTTTAAAAGAAAAAGAAATTGATTTCCCAAATATTTTCTAAAGAGTACTATTGATTTTTCTCTCAGAATTGGAGACAACTTTCCATGTTGTAATTCTGGTCAAAAATCCATCCATAAGCTCTTTTCTACTAACTGGAGCTCACTGCAGCTTTGTTTTCAGTTATTTAGCCAGATTCTTAGATTAATCTGCATCTGTTGGCCCTGTATTCTGTGAGTTTGGAAGCAACAAGACCCCTGCTCAGTTTGCTACCATTCCTAACTGAAATCAAAACGAACAAGGAAGAAATTGGCTATGCCCTCAAAATTTTTCTTGCAAAAGATTCTATTGAATTCAGCAAATACTGGGATGGGGGTACCATATGTTATGATAAGATAAAAAAAGATTGAAACTCCTATCTTCAAGGAGTTTTCATTCCAACTGGAAAGATAGACATGTACTCAAACCACCATAAATCAGGGCTTCCCTTCCCTGGTGGCGCAGTGGTTGAGAGTCCGCCTGCCGATGCAGGGGATGCAGGTTCGTGCCCTGGTCCGGGAAGATCCCACATGCCGTGGAGCGGCTGGGCCCGTGAGCCACGGCCGCTGAGCCTGCGCGTCCGGAGCCTGTGCTCCGCAACGGGAGAGGCCACAACAGTGAGAGGCCCGCGTACCACATGCACACACAAAAAAACCATAAATCAGTATAAATGTGCTTCACTAAGTTATATATAATGTTATAGATGGAATATATATATATATAAGAGAAAAACTCATTCTGACACTAACCTTCCCAGCAATTACTGTATTATTGAAACATGCCTCATCTTACCATTCCTATGAATGAGGTTAGGCTTCCTAATAATTTTTTAATATAAGAAAAATAATTACTGGTCTTTGCCTTTTCTACTAGCCATTAGAAAGTTAGAAATATTTCTTGAAAATTAGCCCAAATGACTTTTCAATAACAAACTTTCTATCTCTTCTTATAGCAAATCTGTTTTTTAGCATGCTTTGAAAAAAGTTGATTAGTGCAACTTTCTTCATAGAGGTTTTTGGTATTTCAAAGGTTGTTAGCAAAGTTAATTGGAAACCCACAGGGCCAGAAGGCAGTTGTGTACAACCTGAAAATATGTATTTGGGAATCCTGAAAGGAGCCCCTAATGAGAGCTCCTGATGAACAGTGCGTGGAGATGAGTGGTACCCAGATGGCACACGGAGGTTCAGTCAGCAGTTATGGGGAGCTGAAGGATGCTTTCAGAGAAGAGGGAGGAAGGAAGACAGTTCAGGAAGGAGGGCCAGAGAGGCAACAGAGTGGCTGAGGGGCCACGGAGACCTTGATTCAGAACATCAAGGGTGCGCTAAAGCTGACCCAAAGGCCCAGCCCTGACGGGGACAGGGAGCTCGCAGCAGAGACCAGGGAAGGGAAAAAAGGCAAAAAGTGGGTTCTTCGAGTTCCGCCTACTGCATGAACTGGCTGGAAAGTGAAAGTGCGGCCAAGACCAGGACCGAAGAAGCTTTAACACAGAGCTCTTCCCATCCTTTAGACGTTGGGAATCTGTAGCCCATACTGAAATCTAAGGAGCTGATAACGCAAACAGTTGATTATTTTCACGCTAGCATCTGATGACGCTGGTGGCAGACAGGATATTTCTCTGTCTTCCACCTCTAGCAAGATTTTAGCCAAAAAAAACAACAACAAAAAAAACCCCTTTTTAAATGCTTTAAACTATTACCGAGCATGTATGTTCCCAAGTTGAATGTATCTTTAATTCCCTTCATCACACCAGGCATGGTTCTTTGCAGTAGGAAACAACATTAGGGTCTCTTCCCACACCAGGCTGATGG
Organism: Lipotes vexillifer; assembly: GCF_000442215.2. NCBI lineage: Eukaryota > Metazoa > Chordata > Mammalia > Artiodactyla > Lipotidae > Lipotes > Lipotes vexillifer. The sequence continues at coordinate 667,456 of NW_006771828.1, forward strand.
ACCGCTCTGGTAATTACATGCGAGCACAGTTGGGTTATGAACAGGTGTGTCTCCCCGGAGCTCATGAGCATTTTACAGCTGTTGTGTAATTGTCTACTTATCCCATTAACTCGGGCGTCCTGTGTCTCCCAGCCCAACACAAATAGAGCAAAGCCGTGGTATCTGTATGGCTGCTGCAGGTCACTACAGGAGCAGGATACTGGGACAGTTTTCCTTTCCATAACCATAATTTAAAAATGCCTGCAAAAATTATTTTAGGCTGAGAATCTGCTTTTAAGTTACAGGAGTTGAACAACTAAGAAGTGAGTTTGGGGCCAGGCTGCCTCCACTAAATATTAGCCCTGCCGCGTACCAGGGTTGTGACCTTGGGCCAGTTAACTATTTCAAACGCTCATTTTTCTGTATCTTTGAACTGGAAATAATGATGGTACATACCTCATGGTGTCATTGTAGAGATGAAATGAGTTAGTCTATTTGAAACCCTCGGTGTAATGCCTGGCGCACAATACACACTACCTAAATGTGTGCCATTATTATTTGATGGATTCTTCTGCTCTAGTTGACAGACGTTATTAATTGATCTGCTGTATTCAGGAGCCCCACTTGTTAAGCCTCTCCCTTTTAGCTAAGACGAATGTGTCTGAAGCTAAATGTACCTACCACATCACTAGTCTTTGTTCTAATTGACCTTATGATCAATACACATTCACCATTCACCCAATGCCTGCTATGCAGATACCCCTAAGCTACCTTTGATGCTACTACATACGGTATCTAAGATTTCTCCTTGCCTTGTTAAAAATAGTTGCAAAAGGATCAATGTGTATGGAGTCCCATGTCTCCTGAGTTTCAAGAATGAGTTCCTAAGTTGTACCTTCATGGCCGGAAACTTTGTGAAACAACCCCCAACTCAGTAATTGCTTTCCTCTTTGCTTCAACTGCCTGACCTGGAATACGTCACACAAAGCTGGCTGATGAAAAAAGAACCTGAAAGATACATAGCGCCTTGAGAATTCTTTTCTGACATTAGCTCTGTTTTGATTCCAACAAGGTAACGGTGTCGTTTGTCTTTCCAACCACAGTCAGCTCCGTTCCGCACAAGGCCTATTATTTTCTCACGAGTTATATCAGCCTCCTTCTATCATCCATCACTACATATTGCTGTCCTCAACATTTAATGGCACAAAGTAAAGCCTTCATGTTAGATCTTCTGTCACAGGCCATTCTTAAGAAACACCTGTCATAAATGTTGACCAACATTAATCTTTTCAAGATAACCTAAGGTGTTACCTATATCAGTGAGTGCAGCTAGCAGATTGTTCCTTAAAATGTTTCTTCACTTTCCAAAGCTTTCATTCCCTTTTTAAAATAATAATCTTTGTATAATAGTGACTTTGGTTGGCTGAATCATGATCTTTCGGTGTCTTATCTTCTGAGAACTTTGCTTCTGTAACATTTTCTCTCTTCCTAGGAGCTTTCGAGGTGCGGATGAAATATGCAGTCTCTTTTCTGCGAGAGCTGATTCTATTTTGGCTGAACTACCTAAATTAAAATCATGTTAATCTTTGCATTTTCTTACACCCCTTTCCCCAAAATTTAATCCCTGAAAAACTCAGAGAACTCTTCTCTTCCTGGAAGTTTTAGGGACAAATGTCTTTACTTCCTTCCTATCCACCCAAAGCTCAGCATAGTGCTTTGTGAATATTTCCACATCATCTGAAAACCACATGTATTTAAATGTCTTAAGCCCAAGGTTATATAGCAGATATCTTTCTCTGGCCTGAAAGTCCGTGGGAAGCCCATTTTCACCCAACTAATTCAAATAAGTAAAGCAATAACAAAACAATATTTTCCCCTTATTTTTTAAGGTAATAACACCTGGGCATACACTTCCATAATTCATTGATAAAAGCCCTATAAGAAGTGTCAAACATAAACTGAAGCTCTTCAGCCTCTTCCCTTGAGGAGTTTTATGGGTAAGATTCCTTTTAATAAGGAATATGCTGATGGCTGACCCTTTAGTAAAATGTTACGTGTTCCCAGTTAGGACCTTTCTTTGGATTCATGCAGGATTTAACCTAGAAATACGTCTAAGAACCAGATAAGCTAATGTCCATGTGATACTCTATTAATTAGAATACTTGACTGAACAGACACTTCCTTCTTCTTACCTGTGAGATTTTAAGAGTTCTTAGATACATTATTTAAATACACATTGTTTTGGTAAATGTTTACGTATGTCTTTGATTTGTTTCTAATACAGGGACCTCCTGGAATACAAGGAATGCAACAGACTCTTGATGGATATTATCACAAGGTATGGCTTCTTTCACTCACATCATGTATACAGAGATTTTATGTGATGGTATTTTTGAAAAATAAAATAAACTTAATTGCTAACTGTTCAGACTTTGAAACATAATCACATATACATAACATCTTTCCATAATGAAAATGTTTCCGAAAAAGCATTTTGATCAGCATCTTTTTACAAAATCAGGATTTTATCTTTATTTAGTTATTTATTTTTTAATTAATTAATTAATTTTTGGCTGGGTTGGGTCTTCGTTGCTGTGCACGGGCTTTCTCTAGTTGCGGCAAGCGGGGGCTTCTCTTCGTTGTGGTGCGCAGGCTTCTCATTGTGGTGGCTTCTCTTGTGGCGGAGCATGGGCTCTAGGCCCGTGCAGGCTTCAGTAGTTGTGGCTCGTGGCCTCCAGGCATGCGGGCTTCAGTAGTTGTGGTGCACGGGCTTAGTTGCCCCGTGGCATGTGGGATCCTCCCGGACCAGGGCTGGAACCAGTGTCCCCTGCATTGGCAGGTGGATGCTTAAGCACTGCGTCACCAGGGAAGTCCCTATCTTTACTTTTTAAAAGTTTATTTCAAAGTTTGCAAAATTTCATAGAAAAAATTAATGTAAAAAACATGTTTCACCATTGATAGCATCATATATGTGGTTTCCCTGAGGGCAGAAAGAGATGATTTGCTACCTTAGAGCTCTGGGTACTGCAACGGGTGATAGATTTCTTACCAAACTAACAGGTGCTACACTAAAATCTCAAGCAAAGGTTTACATACTATGGGTCAAGACTGAAGTCTCCCACCTCTCAGGGAGGAGCCACTTTAACTTCACCAAGATTTTTAATTACCATTGGTTTGGATGGAATATGACATGGAAGGATCTGACCGCCAAAAGGCAAGACAGTTTTGCCCCCAATTCTACAAGGAAGCACAGCAGATGGAGAAGAATGGGTGTGGGCAACCGAGTGTGACTCAGAGACCTAAGTGAGACCATTGGCTGGCTCAGCATTCAGCACATTTTAGGGTCTGATCGCTTTGTGGGGGGCATTCTGGCCACTGACTCGGATCCCTTATTACATCCTGGTTTATCACTGATAAGCTGCAAATTTGGAGAAACTCCCCTTTATGTCCATCCTGTGTTCTTGGTCTCCCTTTCTTTAGATTCCTCTGGCTACTTTTGTTCCTCTGTTTAAAAACCCAAAGGAACACTCTGTGCCAGCAGAGGCCTTGAAGGCAGCAGGTGCACAGAAGATGACAAGCTAATTAATTCAAAATCCCAATTCTTCCATCAGATTAAGTTCAGCATGAAGACGTGGATCGTTTGTGGCTGATAAATTTAAAATCAAAAGTGTAGAAAGTCTCTTCCACTTCCTGCATGATCCTATCTTAACTTTTCTCATTTCCGTAGATTTTCCGGGGAATATTGTATTAGGAGGAACGTATGAGGTATATCTTATGATCCTTTAGTAAACATTTTCTGTAGAGATCTCTCTGTACTAGCTTTTTCACAGCCATAAGGCTTGGCCCACATGAAAAAACGTAAGAGAAGCATATCTAAAATTACTCAGTTAAAATACACTGCATTTCTGTAATGACATCTACTGGTACAAAATAGGATTTACTATAAATGCTTCAAAATAATGAGAATGAGTGGGCTCTGATCTAACAGTGTCAGCTAAAAAAGCCTTAAAGAATATTGTGTGTTACTACCACCCTTGGTATAAAATTTACCAAGTTGCTACTCAGCTACTTAGATATTTGCCATCCTTTGCAAAACTTTTAATGCTCATCTCTTTACAAGTCTCTCAGCATTACTTCTGTATATAGTTTATCTTGCCAGCGAGTCGGTTTTCCCTTAAATGAAGATATATAGCGCATTTATATTTTAGAATCTGAAGTTGAGAACATAAATTTTTTACTTTAAGGTTATATTTCCCCCAAATGAGGCTGACCGGAGAAGGTGAGAGGAGAGTCTTGCTAACAGCAAACCAGTTCTCTGAATTTAGCTGTTGACTCACCTAAAAGAACTCCAGCTATTGTTACTACCGTTGTTACTACGGGATTGAGGCTCACAGGTGTTTAGTCCACCTGTGCTCAGAAGGTGACTTCAGAATTGGAGCACAGCTGGGTAAAGAGGGGAGACCATAGCTTCTCTTCCCCAAATGAAACACCATTGCCAGTTAACATCAGGAGGCTTTAGACCCACCTGGGAATTAATGGAAGGTAACTTTCCAAATACTTGACTCCGTTTCCTTCTGAGAATAGTTAGGGCTGTTCCATGGAGGTCCCACCAGGATGGATGGAGGGGGTAGGGCCCACCTTCTCAGCACCTACACTGAGCACCTTTCTGGGTTGTAAGCGCCACCTCTTCACCCTCGGCTTCACAAAAGAAAGGGCCAAGTGTGCCATGGTGAATGAGATGCCTATCTTCACTTGGCCGTGTCCCCAGCAGGTCACGACCCCCACCGGTTTGGGATGCTGAGCTTGTTTCAATTTGCAGTTCATCGCATGCCTGATGGTCTGGCCGTCGCAAATAAGCACAGAGAGAAGGGGGCCCCTGAGTGAAACTTTCCTGGAGAGTAAATAATGGACCATGTACTGAAACATATAAAGTGACATTCCAAGGTTACAATAATGTTCCCGTTTAAATTGGCATCGATTTATGTAGTGTCTGCACTTGAGTCCTGGGCCTCGGCACCTCAGCTCGCAGCAGCCCAGCCATCCTGCAGCCTGGATTCTGCGGAAGCAGCTGCCCCTGGGAGAACGAGTGGCAGACCACTCATACACCTCCCCTCCCCTTCCTCTCCTGAAAGAGCTCCTGGCTCATTCCCTCAGCCCAGGAATCCTCAATGCAAAGGAGTTGCCTTTGGCCCCTGTACAAGGGTTGATCGTTTTCCCCCACACTTTTCCTCGTCATCAGAGGAAGAAGCCCGGGCATAAGATGCCCTCTCCTCTTACAGCACAAACCAAAAAGAGAACTGGGGAAGAAAAAAAAGGAAGTGAGGAAAAGAGAGACTAAGGAGGGAGGTCAAGACAGTTATATAAGTATGTTTCTATGTATTTTGCATGCCCACTGGAAGATGCAAAGAATGAAAGGTAGATTCCCCTCTCCATCACAAAAATAATTTGCAGAACAGCTGCTCCCATTCTGCAAGACTGGTTGCAAAGAAGCAACAATGCTGAGCATATTCTTCCCCTCAAGGAAAACCTTCTCACAATCCAGCAAACTGCTCTGCATCGTCTCCAGCTCTGGGGATTTTAAGAAAAATTTGATAGGTTCTGTCAACTGCTAAAGCCATCAGATCCAGAGCTCCTTACACCAATCTAGATGGGAAAGGGAAAAAGAAAAAAAAAAAAAAAGCATTCTCTGTGGAGGCCAGATACTTGCAGGTTTTACATTCCATATTGGTTTTTAAAGATCCATGTGGAAAATGTGTAGTTGGTTATCTTAACATCACCACCCTCAGTGCAATTTGCAGAGAATCAGTCTCATCTGTTGGAGATTGATGCTGCGTCTCCCTGCAACCAGTTCCAGTGTTCACTTCTCCAAATTGTTGATCCACAAAAACCAATTTGCTAGCAAAATAATCTGTTTTTCCTTTCAAGTATCAAACCGCAACTTCATTTTCATATGCACAGACTAGAAAGGACAGAAAACATTTCTCCAGAATCAAACTCTCAAGGTCTTTCCAAGCGGTGAGTTAAACCCAAAGATAGCACAGAAAGTGAAGGCCTCCTTGGAAACACTGGAGGCAACCCTTTTGGGCCTGGAAGATTTAGAAATAAAATTTAAGTCCTAACTTCCTGTCTTCCCCTCCCAGTGCCCCAGGATCCACTAGCTTTGGAAAACATCATGGATTTAGGCACAGACATAAGGATTTTTGGATTTTAGCAATATTACAGAGAAACCTGAAACTCACCTGGGCCCGGCCCCTCCCCTCTGTGGCCCACCACACTTGGAGATGGTGAAATGTGTTCCTGCGAGCACCTGAGAAGCTGGACTTGGTGCCAGCCTTGGGCCTTCTTTCCAAGTGAGCACAGCCCTCTTAGGCCACATGTTCTAGTTAGCTTACTAGGGCTACTGTAATGAAGCAAACTGAGTGGCTTAACCCCCAGAAATGTGTGATCTCACAGCTCCGGAGGTGTTGACAGGGCCATGCTGTCTCTGGAGCTGCCGGGAGAGGTGTGTTCAGGCCTCACTCCCGGCTCCTGGTGGCTCCTTGGCTTGTAGTACCTCCAGCTTTGTTCTTTCTGAAAATGACTTTGGCTATTGTCTTTTTTTTTTTTTTTTTTTTTTTTTTTTTT
>NW_006771828.1:674509-696355 GCF_000442215.2 Lipotes vexillifer
CGCGTCCCCTGCATCGGCAGGCGGACTCCCAACCACTGCACCACCAGGGAAGCCCTATTCAGAGTCCTTTATGGTTCCATATAAATTTTAGGATTATCTGTTCTAGTTCTGTGAAAAACTGTAATCGATATTTTGATAGAGGTTGCATTAAATCTGTAGATTGCTTTGGGTCACATGGCCATTCTAACAATATTAATTCTTCCAGTCCATGAATATGGGATATCTTTCCATTTCTTTGTATCATCTTCATTTCCTGAATATTGTTTTAGAGTTTTCAGAGCATGGATACTTCACCTTCTCAGTTAAGTTTATACCTAGGTATTTTATTCTTTTTGATTTGATTTTAAATGGGATTGTTTTCTTGCTTTCTCTTTCAGATAGTTCATTATTAGTGTATAGAAAAGCAACAGATTTTTGTATGTTTATCTCACATCCTGTAACTTTACTGAATTTGTTTATTGGTTCTAATAGTTTTTTGATGGAGACTTTGAGGTTTTCTATATAGAGTATCAAGTCATCTGCCAAAAGTGACAGTTTTACTTCTTTCCTTCCCATTTGGGTGCCTCTTATTTCTTTTTTCATACCTGATTACTGTGGCTAGGACTTCCAGTACTATATTAAATAGAAGTGCAAAAACGAGCAAACACGTTTTCTTCCTGATTTTAGAGGAAAGGCTTTCAGGTTTTCACTGCTGAATAAGATGTTAGCTATAGGTTTGTCATAAATGTCATTTATTATGTCAAGATATGTTTCCTCTACACCAACTCTGATGAGAATTTTTATCATGAATGGATGTTGAATTTTGACAAATGCTTTTTCTGTGTCTGTTCAGATTACCCTGTGATTTTCATCCTTCCCTTTGTTAATGTGGTGTATCATATTGGTTGATTTGTGGGTATTGAACCATCCTTACATCCCTGGAATAAATCCCACTTGATCATAGTGTGTGATCCCTTTTATATATTGTTGAATTCAGTTTACTAATATTTTATTGAGGATTTTTGCATCTATGTCCATCAGAGATATTTTCTTTTTTTGTAGTTTCTTCATATGGTTTTGGCATCAGAGTAATGGTGGCCTTGTAGAATGAATTTGGGAGTGTCCCCTCCTCTTCAAATTTTTGGAATAGTTTGAGAAAGATAGGTATTAGCTCTTCTTAATATGTTTGGTAGAATTCCTCTGTGAATCTGTCTGGTCCTGGACTTTTGTTTGCTTGGAGCTTTTTTTTAAAATTACAAATTCAATTTTGCTACTAGTGATTGATCTGTTCAGTTAGTCTATTTCTTCCTTATTCAGCCTTGGAAGATTGTATTTTACTAGAAATTTGTCCATCTCTTCTAGGCTGTCCAATTTGTTGGCCTATAACTGTAGTATTATCTTAAAATGTTTTGTATCTCTGTGGTATCAGTTTTTATTTCTCCTCTTTCATTTCTTATTTTATATGGGTCCTCTCTCTTTTTTTCTTGATGAGCCTCACTAAAGGCTTATCAACTTTGTTTATCTTTTAAAACAACCAGCTCTTGGTTTCATTGATCTTTTCTATTTTTTGTCTCTATTTTGTTTATTTCCTCTATGATATTTATTATTTCCTCCCTTCTGCTGTTTTTCTTTTTATTATTCCTTTAGATGAGAAGTTAGGTTTTTTATTTGAAAGTTTTTTGTTTGTTTGTTTCTTAAGGTAGGCCTGTATCACTATGAACTTCCCTCTTAGGACTGCTTTTACTACATCCTATAGATTTTGGAAAGTTGTGTTTTTATTTTATTTATTTTTTTGTCTCAAGGAATTTTCTGATTTCCTCTGTGATTTCAGCACTGATCCATTGATTTTTTAGTAGCATGTTGTTTAATCTCCACGTGTGTGTTTTTTCCCATTTTTCTTCCTGTAATTGATTTCTAGTCTCATACCATTGTGGTTGGAATAAATGCTTAATATATTTTCTAGCCTGTTAGATTTATTCAGACTTGTTTTGTAGCCTAGCATGTGATCTATCCCAAAGAACATTCCATGTGCACTTGAAAAGAATGTTTCTTTTGCTCTTTTAGGATGGAATGTCTTATAGATATCTATTAAGTCCAACTAGTCTAGTGTGTCATTTAAGACTACTGTTTCCATATTGATTTCCTTTCTGGATGATCTGTCCATTGAAGTAAGTGGGGTGTTAAAGTCTCCTACTGTTATTGTACAGCAAGTCCCCTACATACGAACCTTCAAGTTGTGCACTTTCAAAGATGCAAACGTGCCTTCGTATGTCCGATCAGGTAAGTTAGTTCACTTGTCTGGCATACGTTGTCATGTGCATGCATCCTCTACGAGTGGTTGAGCTTTTGTGTACTTTACTCTTCAGTATTGTATAGGGTACAATAGTACAGTATCTTTATTTCAAGCCCAGCATGTCCAGAAGCAAGTGTAAAAGCAGTGGTATATAGCCGATTGTGCTAGTTGGGTACCTAGGCTAACTTTGTTGGACTTACGAACAAACTGGATTTACCAATATGCTCTTGGAACAGAACTCGTTCATATGTAGGGGACTTACTGTACTGTCAATTTCTCCCTTCCTATCTGTTAATATTTGCTTTATATATTTAGGTGCTTCTATATTGGGTGCATATATGTTAACGAGTATAGTATCCTCTTCTTGCATTGATCCATTCATCATTATATAATGCCCTTCTTTGTCTTTTGTCTTTGTTTTAAAGTCTATTTTGTCTAGTATGAGTACTGCTACCCCCACTTTCTTGTCACTTCTATTTGCATGAAATATCTTTTTCCACCCCCTCACTTTCAGTTTGAAGTGAGTCTCTTGTAAGCATCATATAGATGGGTCTTGTTTTGTTTATCCAATCAGCCACCCTATTTCTTCTTACTGGAACATTTAGTCCATTGACATTTAAAGTGAACTAACAGGTATGTACTTACTGCTGTTTTGTTACTTGTTTTCTGGTTGTTTTTGTAATCCTTCTCTGTTCTTTTGTTATTGTAGTTTCTTCCCTTGTGGTTTGATGATTTTCTTTAGTGGTATGCTTGTGTTCCTTTCTCTCTAGTTTTTTGAGTATCTATTTTAGGTTTTTGATTTGTTGTTACATATATGCAATGACCTATAACTATTTCTATTTGTTTTAAACTGATAGTCATTTAAGTTCAATCACATTCTAAAAGATCTACATTTTTTATTCTCCCCCCACATTTTGTGTTTTTAAGGTCATATCTTCCATCTTCATGTTGATCCCTTCACTGTTTATTGTAGTTGATTTTACAATTCTTTTCCTTTAATCTTTGTACTAGCGTATTTAAGTTGTTGATTCACAGCCATTACTATATATTTACCTTTACTGGTGGGATTTTTCCTTTCCTGTAGATTCTTCCTTCTTACTGTAGCCTTTTCTTTTCCACCTAGAGATGACCCTTTACCATTTCTTTTAGGGTAAGTTTAGTATTGATGAACTTTTTAAGTTTTTCCTTGTCTGAGAAGTTCTTTATCTCTCCTTCAGTTCTAAATGATAACCTTGCTGGGTAGATTATTCTAGATTATAGGTTTTTCACTTTCAGCACTTTCCCTTTTGGCCTGCAAAGTTTCTGCAGTAAAATCAGCTGATAGCCTTATGGGGGTTGCCTTGTATATGATTCTTTGTTTTTCTCTTGCTACCATTAGAATTCTCTCTTTAACTTTTGCCATTTTAATTATGATATGTCTTGGTGTGTGTCTATTTGGGTTCATCCTGTTTAGGACCCTCTATGCTTCCTGTATCTGGATATTTTTTCCTTCTTCAGGTTTGGGAACTTTTCAGCCATAATTTCATCAAATACATTTTTTTACTACTTTCTCTCTCTCTTCTCCTTCTGTGTTCTCTATAATATGAATGTTGGTATGCTTAACGCTGTCTCAGAGGTCCCTTAAACTGTTCTCACTTTTTAGAATTTATTTTTCTTTTTGCTGCTCTGATTGGATGATTTTCATAGTCTATCTTCCAGATTACTTATATGTTCTTCTGTATCACCTAGTCTGCTGTTCATTCTTTCTAGTGTGTTTCTTTTTTACTCATTTATTGTATTCTTCAGTTCTGACTCATTCTTTCTTTTTTTTATTTTATTTTTTTTAACATCTTTATTGGGGTATAATTGCTTTACAATGGTGTGTTAGTTTCTGCTTTATAACAGAGTGAGTCAGTTATACATATATATATGTTCCCATATCTCTTCCCTCTTTGTCTCCCTCCCTCCCACCCTCCCTATCCCACCCCTCCAGACAGCCACAAAGAACCGAGACGGTTATATGACACTTAAGAGCATCAGTAAGAGCACTTTGAACAACCAAAAGGAGTTGTCCAATTAAAATATTATCACTAAAATATATATATATTGAACAGAATAGGTTATTGTTGTTTTAATGCCTGCTGACCTGAATAGGAGAGAGCCTTTATTATTTTTCCTGCTTTGGCCTATAAAGCTATTAACTGGGGTTTTCCTCTTAGCAGTTAACAATAGCAAAGTGAAGACGGCATCTAAGCTGTGTTCAGCCCTGACTCTTTCTGGTCTTGTGGAAGTAAAAGAGGTATGTTTGTAGACGACCTTCTTTGCTGGGAATTTAAGCCTTGGGTGACTAAACCCAGTATCTCTTTTGTCAGACGATACAGAGAGAATCTGGGAGAAATAACAACCCTGAAGGTGAGGTGATCAGTGTCACTCAACTAGGAAACAAGTTGAGAAGGGCTCTGCATGGGAGAAACCAGATGCCTCGAAGGACGAAACCTCTGAAATCAATCTCCTCTGAAGAGACTCAGCTTGGGCCCATGTGGGTTGGGACATATTTTGGTCTCAGTACTAGTGGTGACCACTGAGGCATCTCTTAGTGGACACGAATCTTAGGCCTAAGTGAAGGGCAGTTGCCTGTATTTTCCTCAGCTTTTGGGTGGGAGGCTAGAATAGGTTGGAGGGGGAAATCCTTTTCTGACAATTCATTAGAAATATTAACATTAAATAGAGGTATTTATGGTTCTCCATTCTTCTCCAATGCTGAAATTTTCTTGTGTGAGAAGTGTTATACCACAATAGCTGTTATACCATTGATCTGTACATGACCTAGGGCCTCAGTTTCTTCACACCTACCCTTTCTTATTTTTCTCTTTAGTTAAAGTTCTTCCATCTTTTATTCCAAAATATGGGATGTTCATAAAAATTCAGTTAAGACTGAAGAATATAAAGTGACATCTCAGGCCTTGCTTACACTTTCCTCCCCAGCGGGAGCCACCAATACATTTTTTGGTGTGGCTGTTCGGACTTCTTTTTATGTATTTACAAGTGTGTTTTGTGTGTGTGTATACACATTTTTTAATGTAAATAAGGTCGTATGTATACAGTGTTCAGTCACTAGCTCTTTCCCCCACCTTTAGCTGTCTTTGACATTATCCATCTTAGTGTATTGACCCACTTTCTTACTAATTATGGAACGGCGTTCAGTGCTCTAGATGGACTGTGGTTTATGTAGCGGTTCCATAATTGTCGGACATAGAGGTAGCACCCCCAGCTTCTTCCCGACCTTTCCTGTCTGCTGCTTCTTCCCAAGGAACATAGAAAGCATTTCCCTCCCCCCGTGGTTCTCTTTCTCTACTGCGTATTTCATTTCTAGCATCTTTACTGTGGGCATGCTCCCCCGCCACAGGCTTCGATTCCATTCAACAGCCTCTTCAGCATGTCCGATTCATCTTGATAATCATAATCATTACAATCTCCACAATGCCTCGCACAGTGCCTTGTACCTAATAGACAGATATTTGATAAAACTCTCCAAGGGGCAGGCTCAACATAAACACGTAGACAGAAGTTACACTCCAGGGTCCTGATCAGTGAGAAACCGAACGTGTGGCACGAGGCAACGTCTGCGATCTCCTGCTGTCATGCGCTTACTGCAGACGTGAGCGTTTGACACCTGTGAGGGGGACATAGTACACCACCATACGGTAGAAAAAGCGTGGCCTAATCCTCTGATATCTTGAATTTCAGCTGCAGCGCAAGTTCTTGAGCCCCGAGGAGATTCAGTCTGTCCGAGAACACCTGGGTTACCACAGTGACAGCCTGCTCTCTGTGCAGATCACAGGAAAAAAGCCCAATTTTGAAGTGGGTTCTTCTAGTCAACTTAAGCTTTCTACTACCAAGAAGTCTTCCGGTGAGACTGGCCTAGGGATATTGTTCTGTCTGAGTGGGCCTGAAAAGCCGTATTAAAAACTGAGCCAGAGATCTGAATGAGGTGGTGATATCTTTAGAGGATCATTCCCTTCCTTAATTTCCCTCATTTCCAAGTGGAAGAATGCTTAATGTACTGTTGTTCTGGGCATATTCGGATCCAATACTGAAATGATGCGTAGATATTACCTAGTTCAGCCCCTTCTTCTGCACCAGAGGACACTGAGGTCTCCAGATACTAGAGGTCAGACTCCCATAGTTTCATTAGTTAATGAAGTCTTTCCAGACCCCAGAATTATGACATTTACCCTCAGAAGACCTCACAGTGACGGTCATGGCGGATAAGAGTGTGCTATTCCTCTTCCCATGTGTCCTTTTCTCTGTGCCACTGAATTCAGCTTTTCTTTGAGGATCTTAAGACACTTATAAAAATATCTCCTCTCAGAAGATTGCACTCCACCCTTTTTCACCATTCTCACCCTTCCTATCACTATTTTTTAATGCCTGAGTTGAGAAAAATTGTCCTAGCTGTGAGGTATGCAAAAATTTACAGGTATTCACACTGCTCTGTTTTGACTGTCCAGCCTAAATCTTCAAGAAATCCTTTAGCATCCTAACCTTTGGAGTCACAGTTCCAGAATGGGTAGGAGCAGCTTAGATGGCCTGCCCTGTGGGAGATCTGAGCATCCAGTGTGACAGTGATCTCTGGGGGGTGCACTTACCCGCCAAGGCCCATTCGTGGACTGGCCCACACTGAACCCTCAGCTCTTTCGGGCCCAGAGAGAGAATCAGGAGGTGTGATTTGCTACTGATTTGTTGTTACGCCACCGCCATCAGCTCTTGAGCCCATTTTCTTGTCTGTAACAGGTCTACATGAGACCGGAGCTTTGCTATTTATAATGCTTTTTGGTACAGTTTCTTGTTTCATATTCAAATCTCCTGCAGTGGGCATAGGGAATCCTATTAGCCCCATGTTCTAGGGATGGGAACTAAGAGAAGGAGGAGAAAGCAATATGGAGTGGAAGTTAAAAGCGTTAGGTAGACTCTGTCTGTACTTGTGTATTTGTGGCTGGGTGTAACTGGCCTAAGTATCTAAACCTCTTTCCTCATTTATAAAATTAGGATGACAAGAACTTTCCTCATAAGGTGGTGAGCAGGACTAAATTAGATCATGTATGTAAAATGTTTAATGTAGTATCTGGCACAAAGCTTAACAAATGATGGCTTTTATTGCCATAAAGTGATGGGTCCCTCTCATGCCTTTATAAGTGATAGAGCTGGGCCTTGAACCCAGGTCCAGTGTGTTCCCTGCACAGCCTCAGTAGAAAGCACTTACATGTGCTTGGAGTTTGTTTCCAGCTGCTTTTCTGGAGCTTGTTTTCTTTCATTGGTTGGATTCAGGGAAGCCTGCTATGGACCCTGCAGCTGCCAAGCTCTGGACCCTCTCAGCCAATGATATGGAGGATGAGAGCGTGGTGAGTCAGCACTGTGGTCACCTGATTGCTTTCTTTCAGGCCCCACTTTGGGTGGGAATGTTGTTGTTTGGAGTGGCCTCTCTGGGTTTGTAGGTGTGAAAGCATTTAAAGCCCAGCCTTGTGGCTGTGCCTGCCATTGGCATTTTTTGACTCAGAAGGAAACTCCTCATTAGTGGCATTTTAAATTTCTTTTTCAGCATCTTTCCCCCCGCAGATTTTCTTGTTCTCACTTCATGTGATATATTAAAGACTCTTGTGGGCATGCGTAAACCTGAAAAGAGTTTGTCAGCTAAAATATTTTTTGGCTCCTTCGTCTGGGCAAGTCACCAAATGCTCACTGTCTTAACAGTAATGCTCTTCCAACTCAGATCAATGCTTTCTGTAATAAAGTTCTTCATTCCTACAACTATTGAAGTTAGAGTGGTAAGCAAACTAGGCGACGGTTTGTGCCCTCACAGAGCTTACAGATTAACTGTCTACACGTTTATCGAAGAATCACACAAGTGTATATATCATTATCTGCCTTTTCCTCTGGAATTATATAGAAAATATTCCATTCCCTTTTCTCACACGACAGCCCTTTATATATTCGCATAAATATAACGCTTCTCTCTTTGTTCTTCCTGCCCCCTCCCTCCCTGCCCTCCACACACATATTCTCTGCACATCATAAATGAGTCCCCAGCCCCCTCACAGCCTAACACAGCTTCTGTGCACGTAGTGTACTCACTATGTGGTCAGCTTGGGCGTGATGATCAAGCCCAGGTAGGATGATGGCTGCCTTCTACATAGATGGGCAAACTGCTGCTGTGGACTGTGGCCACTTCACCTGTTCATTAGCAGAGACCATGACTGGGTCATTAATGGCTTCGAACATTCTCCAGGATCTCATTGACTCAGATGAACTGCTGGATCCAGAAGATATGAAGAAGCCAGACCCAGCTTCCTTGCGGGCTGCCTCCTGTGGGGAAGGGAAAAAGAGGAAGGCCTGCAAGAACTGGTAAGCCTTGGGGTGAGAAGAGGCTGCCAGGCTGCTTCCAGCGGCTTCTGATTGTCTGCTCCTTCATCTGCTGTGTGTTTTTCTGTCTTCTCATTTTGCTTATCTTACTGTGATTGGGTTCACCTTTTTGCAGGCTGCAAGTTCGTAGCTCCCGTTGTTTTTGATGTCTGTCTCCAGTGGCTAAGGTTGGTTCAGTGGGTTGTGTAGGCTTCCTGGTGGAGGGGACTAGTGCCTGTGTTGTGGTGTATGAGGCTAGATCTTGTCTCTCTAGTGGGCAGGTCCACGTCTGGTGGTGTGTTTTGGGGTGTCTGTGGACTTATTATGATTTTAGGCAGCCTCTCTGCTAGTGGGTGGGGTTGTGTTCCTGTTTTGCTATATGGTTGGCATAGGTTGTCCAGCACTGTAGCTTGCTGGTCGTTGAGTGAAGCTGGGTGCTGGTGTTGAGATGGAGATCTCTGGGAGATTTTCGCCGTTTGATATTATGTGGGGCTGGGAGGTCTCTTCTTGACGAGTGTTCTGAAGTTGGCTCTCCCACCTCAGAGGCAGAGTCCTGACTCCTGGCTGGAGCAGCAAGAGCCTTTCATCCACTCAGCTCAGACCAGATACGTGGGGAGTTTCTTGCCTTTTGGGAGGTCTGAGGACTTCTGCCAGGGTTCAGTGGGTGTTCTGTAGGAGTTGTTCCACGTGTAGATGTATTTCTGGTGTATTTGTGGGGAGGAAGGTGATCTCCACGTCTTACTCCTCCGCCATCTTTCCACCGCCCCTCTGACTCATTCTTTTTTATATTTTCTAGTTCCTTGTTAAAATTCTCACTGTGTTCATCTATTCTTTTCTCTAATTCAGTTATTATTCTATTACTAACGCTTTGAACTCTTTATCTGATAAATTACTTATTTCTATTTAATTGCTTGTCTTTTCAGGGGTTTTCTTTTGTTTCATTTGAACCAAATTCCTCTGTCTTCTCATTTTGCTAACTTTCTCTGTTAGGTGAACCAGTTACCTATATGGTCTTGAAGGGGTGTCCTTTTGTGGGAGCTTCCCTCTACAGTCTGCATGTGCCCAGTGGCTTTGCGGGGAGAGCTGGATCCGACCTAACCCTGAGGCATGTCTTACTCCAGGGTGTGCTGGCCGCTCTCACCTTGGTAGGAAGTGGGGCTGGAGATGGAGGTGCTAGAGCTGGAGCCAGATGTGATTCAGGGCTTCTCCTCTGCTTAGTGACCATCACCGCCCCACTGGGGAGTGGGGGCAGTTTCCTGGTTGCTGGAGCAGAAGCCACAAGGGTCAGGTCTGAGATGGCTCTGTTCCCTCCAAGAGTGTGCTTTCCCCTCTCCCACCACCACCACCCTTGCCCCAGAGGGGAGCAGTGTTGGAGCAAGCGGGCCTGGAGTGGTTGCTCAGTGTGGGTCAAGGTGCAGGCTGTGGTGTTCCTGGCACCGTTAGAGTTGCGGGAGGCCCCCAATCTGCTGCCTCCAGGGGTGACAGCAATGGCCACTGTCCCCCCACTCAGATGCTGTGCCAGGTCTAAGGCAGCTCCATCGCCCCACAACCGCGCACCCCCCTTGGCCGTGGTAGTCCTTGCTATAGTGTGGAGCTGCACCACAGAGCCAGCGGGCTGGTCCAGGTGCTCAACTTGGGCTGGGGAGCCTGCAGGCATGGCCGCAGGTAACCAGCCAGAGTCCTGGGTAGTTTTCATCTGCTCCCTCCACCTTGTTTTGGGAGTAAGCGAGTGTGCGCACACGCTTCACAAGCAGACTCGTGGTTTCTTACAGCCCCGCTGTCAGGGCCACTGGTCTGCAAACCAGCTAAGGGGACTCATCCTCCTGACGTCAGACCCCAGGGCTGAAGCACCCAAAATGTGGTTCAAACCACTTGCTTCCCAGGGAGGATCTCTGAGGCCGTGTAATCCCCCTTCTCTTCTGTGTCCCCTGCTATGGGCACAAGTCCCAACCTGATCGCTTCTCTTCCCTTCCTACCAGATTTTGTGTGGATCCTTCTTACGGTCTTGATTGTATAAGAGTCTCTGTGTCAGTCTCCAGTTTGTTTTCAGTGAGAGTTGCTCCACATGTGGGTGTGTTACCAGTGTGTTCGTGGGGGGAGGTGAGCTCAGCCTCCTCCTACTCTGCCACCTTGGTCTCCCCAGAATTCCTGAAATGTGCAGGCTGAGTAGCACACACAACAATCTTCTCCGCTGCACCATAGAAACTCTTCAACAAACACACTCAAGAGGGTACAGCTATTATAGCTACTCAAAAGGTTTATGAGAACCATTCAGATAACATGGCAGCAAGGCACAAAATGACCTCGTAAAATTAGAATAACATCTGAGGCAGAACCATGGGTTCCAGAAACACAAGGACGATGTCTCATTATTTCTGTAGAGCCAAGTAATTATCTGGTACAATTAACTTGGAGATAGCGGAGAGGAGAATCTCACATGCCAACAAATAAATGCAGCTGAAGTTCCAGTTTGCCTCTGCCTTGAGTACTGTTAGCCCAAGAGTAGAGAACACCTACAGAGGCCACTGTGGGTCCTTGATTAGATGAGTTTCCTGACCTAGCTATGGAGTGAAGCAAACATATGGCACTCTGCTAGGCAGTAAATACCATGTTGTTTCTCTGGATAGGAAAGCCTCCAGAAAAATCAAGATTTTAGAACAATACAGCCTATGGATAGAATAATATGACTTGGTGCTGCAGAGGCATTTCTTCATCCCTGAAGCACCTCTGATGCCCTTTAGGTTGTCGGGGTTCAGAGGAGGAGGGGAATCTAAACCAAGGTGCTACACTGCGAGATGCTCTCAGCAAATGTACTTTGGGTGCTCTTCTGCTCTGCAAGCCAAGAGCATGGGGCCTCCCAATCCAAAGACCACCTCTGGACAACTTGTGTCTTAGACCAAGCATGTTCCGCCTTCCCCACACGTCACAGCATAAGCAGAGCTAGGCAGAGACTCTGATGGGTTGTGCATAGTCATTGGCTCCAGGCCCAGGTGGTAGTATTTTCAGGAAATTCCTAGAGTTTCTGTGTTTCTGTGCAGATTGCATTCAAACAACCTACCATTTTCTAACTGCTCATTCTTGCAATGAGCAGTCTTGGAGTGTTATACCTCATTTTCAAATATGTCCCTGTAATAATTTATAGCTCGGGATTTTGAGACGACCATTTTTATTTTCAATTTAGACATCTCGGATCAAAGTTAAGTAGGAAAAATGAGAGAATATCACAAGACCAGTAATAACAGCAGTTATAAACTATTTATTTTTAATTGGAGTAGCATGAGTAACATGGAGGCACATTTAAAATGTTAAACTGTAGCAACAGTGATCTGAACCAGTGCCTCTGTGTATTTTTGTTGTTTAAACATTTCTGTACTTTGAATTTTCTCTACCAACATATGTATTTTTAATTAAAAAAAAAAGTTAATGGGAAAAAAACATGTAAGTCAGAATCATTGGCATATTTATTCAACAAATACTTGTTGAGTGCGTCCTATACGTTAGGTAGGGCACTAGGCATGGGGCAGCCATTCAGTTCCAGGCCATCATGGACCTTACATGCCAATGCAAGAGGTGCAAATATTTTTAAACAAACACAACATTTTCAATGTTAGTATTATGAAGGAGAAACACCATGTCCAATGGGAACCTATGAGGGGAACTTGTCTGGAGACCCACAGGAAGCATTTTATCTCAATAGTTGAGCCCTGAGGGTTGAGAGATTGCTAACCAGACAAAGAAGTAAGGACAGGGTGGGGGACTACAGGGAGGGACGGGAAGGATCTCAGTCCATTTGAAGAGCTGAGAGAAGACCTTAATACGACTCTGCTAAGGTTTTGAAGGAAGGAGGTCAGAATGTCGTTTGAAGATCACTCTCCGACCTTCTATAGAGAACGTATGGTGGGGAGGGGGGAAGAGTGGATTATAGGGTTCCGCCTTCCCCACACGTCACAGCATAAGCAGAGCTAGGCAGAGACTCTGATGGGTTGTGCATAGTCATTGGCTCCAGGCCCAGGTGGTAGTATTTTCAGGAAATTCCTAGAGTTTCTGTGTTTCTGTGCAGATTGCATTCAAACAACCTACCATTTTCTAACTGCTCATTCTTGCAATGAGCAGTCTTGGAGTGTTATACCTCATTTTCAAATATGTCCCTGTAATAATTTATAGCTCGGGATTTTGAGACGACCATTTTTATTTTCAATTTAGACATCTCGGATCAAAGTTAAGTAGGAAAAATGAGAGAATATCACAAGACCAGTAATAACAGCAGTTATAAACTATTTATTTTTAATTGGAGTAGCATGAGTAACATGGAGGCACATTTAAAATGTTAAACTGTAGCAACAGTGATCTGAACCAGTGCCTCTGTGTATTTTTGTTGTTTAAACATTTCTGTACTTTGAATTTTCTCTACCAACATATGTATTTTTAATTAAAAAAAAAAGTTAATGGGAAAAAAACATGTAAGTCAGAATCATTGGCATATTTATTCAACAAATACTTGTTGAGTGCGTCCTATACGTTAGGTAGGGCACTAGGCATGGGGCAGCCATTCAGTTCCAGGCCATCATGGACCTTACATGCCAATGCAAGAGGTGCAAATATTTTTAAACAAACACAACATTTTCAATGTTAGTATTATGAAGGAGAAACACCATGTCCAATGGGAACCTATGAGGGGAACTTGTCTGGAGACCCACAGGAAGCATTTTATCTCAATAGTTGAGCCCTGAGGGTTGAGAGATTGCTAACCAGACAAAGAAGTAAGGACAGGGTGGGGGACTACAGGGAGGGACGGGAAGGATCTCAGTCCATTTGAAGAGCTGAGAGAAGACCTTAATACGACTCTGCTAAGGTTTTGAAGGAAGGAGGTCAGAATGTCGTTTGAAGATCACTCTCCGACCTTCTATAGAGAACGTATGGTGGGGAGGGGGAAAGAGCGGATTATAGGGCCAATGAGGGAGCCATTGCAGTGATCCTGGCGGGATGTGATGGTGGCCTTCCCAGTGAAGGCGGGTAGAATGGAGAGAAGAGATTTGGGGACAGAGGCAACCAGACCGGATGACATTGTCCTCAAGGAACAGAGGAGGGCAGAGTCAACGACGACACCCAGATGGAAGAAGAAAGAGCTCTACAGACGGGAGAGGATGAATTCAGACTTTCTTTCCTTGATTTTTTTCAATTATACAATGAAATTACCACTCATTTTAACAAGTCAAACCGCAGAGCTATATTAGGAAGAAGTTAGTTATCATTCTCCCTCTTCTGGACTAACAAATGTTAACAATGTGATATTCTCATCTTTCTCACTTACATCGCCTGTATTTGTTGTATTTTTAATTCAGTTTTGAACTTGTTAAATATAAATCTCTTCTAGAGTTTACGGGTGATAGGTCAAGTAGAAAATTAGATATAGGGGTCAAAACCCAGAAGGGAGACGTGTGCTGGGTTTACAAATTTGTCTTTCTTGATGTAGATGATGCCTAAGCTGTGGGGTAGGTAAGAGTATCTGGGACCAAAGGTTGAGTCACAACAAGAGAGCTGGACCCAGTCCTGAGGAGGTCCAACCTTGAGCAGTTAGGAGATGGTGTGGGAGGAGAGGTCAGAGAGACAGGAGGAAGCAGGAGAATGTGTGGGATGCAAGTCACGACGTGCCAAGTGCAGCCAAGAGGGCAGTGAAAGGAATGTCCATTACACTGAGCAGCAAGGATATCACTGCTAGCCTTAAACAGTCCTATCCGTGGAGTGGATGGGCACCGAGTGAGGCTGCCGGGCGTTAATTTGAAATATTGCTTATTCACCCCTGGAGACGTGTATTTCTCCAGCGTCACCTGCTGGGGGGATGTCACAGCAAGGATAGGTAGGGTCTCAATAGTTAGAGCTTTTCAGGAATAATTGACAGAACGTGAGAGAGGCAAACAGGATTAAAATGATATCTATAAAAAGCTGTTACTGTGCTGTTAGCTCACTATTTCTATGTTTAATTAGGGAGTGAATGTATTAAAAATAAATGGATTTTTGTCTTTTTATTTGTTTTATGTTTGCCTAGGGAAACCTTGGTGAGCATGGAGCTGGTGGCCCAAAAGGAGAGAAGGTAATCATATTTGCGAAGTAAATTTGAGTAAAAACATCTTACACCAACTCACACCCATTCACACATCAGGGCAGTCCCGCTGCCCCGCGGGCTCCAAGTCAGCCTGCAGTGGGCACGAGCCCCCCTGGCCTCCAAGAGAAGGCCCTGAGTAGCTGACTACAGGAAGGGAACAAACACATCCACATCGAGGGGAAATAGCTGTCACAGGTAAATGAAATTAGGACACACGTTTCGGTTTTTAATTAGATGTTTCATGGATCCATGTAGACGGCAAAAACCATCTGAAAGGCCCTTTGACACGATGCCTGAGGCTCGCTATTTTTGTGTTTTCTTAAGTGTCCAAACATAAGCTGTCATGGGAGCATTTTTGAATGGGGTTTTATCATGTACAGTCTCGGTTTAACCAAATAATTATTTCAGAACAGCTTTACAATTAAAATACTGACGAATTCGCACTGGCTTCTCATCATCATCATTCACGGGTTTAATTATATTAGCTGTGAAGATGACAGATGCCTTGCCTGGTCAAAAAGATGTTTCACTCCTGTTCGATCCTGCAGTTGGGATGACCTTGAATTCAGTGGGAACGTGCCATTGTCAAGAAAAAAAAAAAATGCAGGAACGATACTCAATGTTTTGTAATAACCTACAAGGGAAAAGAATCGGAAAAAATAGATATATATGTACGTAAAATGGAATCACTTTGCTGTACACCTGAAACTAACACAACGTTGTAAATCAACTATACTTCAATTAAAAAAGGGGGAAAATGCACTTCAATTAAAAAAAGGGGGAAAAATGCAAGTGGGTTGGAAATACTCGCGGGAACATGGCCTGGGGGTTCTCTCCTCATTCATTCACCCAGTAAAAATTCTCATGATTGAGGGCAGGGTATTTCGACATGAATCCAAGAAAATATGACTTCTGTGCCTTATAAATCAGTGCAGCCAATCTATTCACAAGATCATACCTCCGTCACCAGAAAAAACTGCTAAAAGATAGTCTCAACAGAAAGTAGGGGCTTCTTATAGATTGACCATTGAAAATGAAATTTCCTGCAAATAAGTAAACAAATAAAACCTTGACATTCTTAAAAAGGCATCCCAGAAATTGATTATACAGCAATAATGTCATTTATGTGTCTTGGATTGTACTGCTAGTACATTAGCATTATTTCCTGTAACCAAATAGCTTACGGAATTCCTACACCACCATAAGGAACACATTATATTTTAAGCAATTACTGCTGGACACATGCAGACTAAGGAGGAAAAAAAAAAAAGAAAGCCACAAAGCTTGTCACTTAGGACAGCTGAGCAAAGAGAGTTGTGGCACTTTTAAAGTATTTAAATGATGATTCATTTCTTGAAACAAAACAGCTGGCCCCGGTTTTGCTATGTGCATTAGGAAACATATGTTACTTAGGAATTCTTAAGACCTCAGTGATGAGAAATTTGATTCTGTCAAACAGGTGTATTTCAAACTCTAAGGACCCTTTCTATGGCTCAAAATCTTTTCTAATTGCTTCAGAATCTTAAGTGGAATTAGAAAAAGCCAGTGGCATGACTGTTGCCTCTTCCTGCCCAAAGAAATAACCCAGAAGACTCTATAGAGAACCTGATATAAATGCCCATATGAAATGATTTGTAAGAATTCTGATTAAAAGGAGAAAGACTCTGCCAGTAAATAATGCATAGGATAAACTCAAAAACATAAGCACCACATTTGCTAGAAGAGTAGAATCACCTCTACCTATACACACTCACTTAGTACCTGGGCTGAATCTATACTTTTGTTCTTAAAATTATAACGCTGCTCCTGGATCACTGAGTGAGAATTTAAAGCTCCTTCAAGCTGCTCTTTCAGATCTTTGCTTGAACCTGTGGTGGACTCTGGTGGTTCAGAACTCCAACTGCACATTGGAACCCCCTGAGGGCTTTTAGAAAGTACCAGTACTCAGGTTCCATCTCCAGAGACTCTGATGTGGGGCAGAGCCCATGTATATGGTTGATCTGGGGTGGCAGCAGAGTGGGGGGTGGTCCATACTGCTATTATTTAAAAGAGCTTCAGGTGATTCTACTTGGCAGCCAGGGTGGAGAACCATTGAGTGCTAAAAAGATCCTGGGCTTTGGTATCAAAAGTTGACTGTGCCATTAACAACTCTGTCTCCTTGGGAAAGACACTTTATTTCTCTGAGCGTCAGTTTCCTCATTTGTGAAATGGACACAATCACATCTACAGAGAGAATTGATGGCAGGATTGAAATCAAATGAGACGAGATGAACTTGCCCGAAGCACAATACCTGGCACATATGAAGCCCTCACTAATGCTTCACTCCTTCCTTATCCATCCACTCCAAACTTTCTTCATTCTCATAAGGTATCGTTTATCTCTGTTTGATATTAATAGTTAGTTGTTACCATCCTTAACACCCGGTCTTGATCATCTTTGCTTCTCCCACCATAATGTTGAGGCTCAATTTATCTTGTAGAATAAAAGATTGAACCAGAAGTACAATTTCAACCCATAAGTGACTTATTGCTGTATCACACATCACTTCTCAACACACCGGCTGGCAGAGTAGAATCACAAAACCAGCCTACCATTTGGAACCCAGCCTTCCAGTGAAGCACCAGAACAGATGCAAACAGCAGTAGGATGAACACACAAATCACTCCTAGGTTAGCAGCCAAATCCTGTATCAAGAACACTGGGATACAGGAAGAAACACCAAGGAACACTATCGGCTTTTAATGGTAAATGGTGATGGAGACCATGATATCCAAGTAACCAGTCTACCAGGACTGAAATGACGACCTGAGACTGATGGGATCTGGTGAGGGGATGATGCTGTGTTTGCAGGTCTGTCGGGGAGAACTGCTCCTTTATAGAGACGGTGGAATAGGTGACAGAATATCTAAGGACTCCTGAGAAATTAGCGGTGTCTTTTAGGGCAGTTGTCAGAGGGAAAAGATGGAGGCTCAACACCACCAGACCTTTCAAATAGCATCCAAGGTGTCAAATTAAATGACAGCCTTTCCTGAAGCTAAGTAAACTCATCATTTGTCTTTCAGCTCATAGCCACAGTGATAAATCACTGAACACCCATTCTAACTATGAAAAACAGCATACATGTCTGTGCTTCAGGTGTGAAATGCTTTTGTTTGTAGAGTTTTATATAAGGGAACAGAACCCTAAGATTTCCTCCAAGCCCGGACACCCCTTCGTGCCAATCAGAGATGGACCAAAGCCTCTGTTGGGTCCTTCCTCTGCATTTCAATGGAGACCTGTATACATTGCTTCAAATACTTAGCAGCTGTGAACATAGTTACTCTTCCTCCAAGTATCTTCCCCTCCCCTTACCTTTGGTATTGAGCAGATGTGACTTTTATAGTAATTTCTAGACCCTTTCCTTGATTTCTACATTTACTTTATGCAACTTACTAAGCATAAGTTTTTCTATCACACCTGTGCACTGGGGCTTTTAGCACCTATCAAATGGGTAATAGGAAGGTCACTCTGTACAGCCTAACACTTGTATAAGGTCAATTGTTTATTTATTCTTTCAAACCAACAGCAATCAGCCCCTTAAATGTCTCCACCAATTTCTTCCTCTTTGTACTATGGATAGAATTCAATATCTGTAGAAAAAAATGGCTTCTCCTACAATATGGTAAGTGCAAAACTGATGGTACATTATATGTTTGGATGGTACACTATAAAGGAAAATACTTGTATTAATAAAATCAAGATTACATTTACAAAATATATTCCACAAATCTAGACACTGCCTTAATAAAAACATGGCTTTGTCTGTCCATTATATATGACAGGCTCCCTCTTCCTGTAGTCTAAAATCACAAGATACTGATTAGGATAGAAATGTAGAAATAAAACAATGTTTTAGGGCTGTAATAAACTAGTACTTGAAATACTTTGGGTAGATTGTTGTTTGAGGATTCAAAATAAACACATAGGGTTTCCCTGGTGGCGCAGTGGTTGAGAGTCCGCCTGCCGAGGCAGGGGACACGGGTTCATGCCCCGGTCCGGGAAGACCCCACATGCCGCGGAGTAGCTGGGCCCATGAGCCATGGCCGCTAAGCCTGCGTGTCCGGAGCCTGTGCTCTGCAACGGGAGAGGCCACAACGAGAGGCCCGCGTACCGCAAAAAAAGTAAAAAATAAAAAAATAAACACATAAACATATCCACACAGGGGGCAGGTATAAAGATGTTCATTGCAGCCTTGTTTATAATAGAGAAAAGCTAGAGGCAACCAAATACCCATCAGTAGGGCTTTGATGAACCCTGATACATTAACACAATAGAACGCTATCTGAGGGTTCAATGAATGAGCTAGATCTAAATATATCTATTAATAGAGGATGGATATTAAAAACCACATTGAGTGGGGAAAAAGTCACAGAATATTATATACAAGATCAAACAATGGCTTCTATAGAATTTGTTTTAAATATCCAAAATAACATATTATTTATGGTTCCACATATGCAGTAAAAGTGCAAAAATATAGACTGAAAACATAAGTACTAAATTCATGACAGCGGCTCTCTCTGGGACAGGAAGAGAGAGAATTTGAAACTTCTTCGATTATAAATTGTTTTCCTTTCTTCCATCTTGGGTGTGTGGTCCATGGAGGTTTGACATATTCAATTTTATGTGTTTTGTATTTTTTTCAAAATTAAAAAAAAAGACAAGATGGGCCAAAAAGGCATATACTTGGAAGTGCAATGGAGAACATTGTTTTGCAAAAATGCTCCTGAGATTGGAAAATAACCAACATTACATAACTTCTAGTGGCTGCATTTAATTTAACAACTGCCTGGTATTCGGGAAGGTTGATTAACACTTAAATGGAAGCACAATGCTGGGACATCCCTGAAGTCTAATTAACGATACGTTTCCTTGCCACAAGTATTATTTCTAAAATTTTATTTTCTAAAAATTCCCTTTATATGTCACATATAAATGCCTTCTCAAGATTTTTGACCAGAACCTCTTACGCATTTCTAAGTTGCTACTGTCCCCACATCAACAAGAATGCCTTCTCTGTCCACAGCCGAACACTTAAGTGGTGATGTAAGTGCTGGAAACAGTGGAGAGATGTGTTTTTCTTCCTGTGACTCCTCACCCCTCCACCTCCCCCAACCTGAAAAAAGAAAGAAGTGTCTGAAATAAAATGGGTCTGGATTATTGTGTCAGTTAAATTATCTCATGTCTTTAAAACCACAAAAAATTCTTTTTTTTTTGCAAAAACAAAATACAGCAGAGCGAAATTATAATTTTTTCCCTCTAAATGTTCTTTCCTTGAAAAATAATTGACTTGTTTCACATTCATTTTAAAGATCCTAATGAATATTATGGATTTCTAAAAGACCTAAAGGCATCGTGGAGCACTGACAAACATTATTATGCGAATAGCCTAACTGGATTCAGACCTTCACGTTGCCTCTTGGGGGATAAGAGATAACTTCTGTGGTTAGAAAGGGCACAGGCAATGCTCTGAGCCTGACAGTCACAACAGAACTCACCTGGCCTCCTGCAAAAACTTTCTTCTGCTTTTCCTTGAAAGGGTGAAATTGGACCACCAGGATTTCCAGGCTCTATTGGCCCTAAAGGTGAAAAAGGAGAATCTGTAAGTATTTTAGCTTTGAGAGCAGAGGAAGAATATCCAAAAGATAGAATTAAAAATATATTTCTTAATCAGCCCCAATTCCATGCACCTTGGTTGCCCCTGCCATAGGGAACAATAGAACAGATATTTGAGCATGTACTCTAGTCAAGGTACTACGTTTTTTACATGTATTACCTCACTTAGTTCATTTTTTAAAAAATCACCCCCATCCTTCAGATGAGGAAACTGAGGCACAGAGAGGTTAAGTAACTTCTGTAAGTTCACACAGCTAGGAAGTATTGAAACCATGAATCACTCCTAGGTAGGCGGATTCCAGAACCCAGGGTTTAAAAATCACTAAGCTGGGCCTCCCTGGTGGCGCAGTGGTTGAGAGTCCGCCTGCTGATGCAGGGGACACGGGTTCGTGCCCCGGTCTGGGAAGATCCCACGTGCCGTGGAGCGGCTGGGCTCATGAGCCATGGCCACTGAGCCTGTGCGTCCAGAGCCTGTGCTCTGCAGCGGGAGAGGCCGCAACAGTGAGAGGCCCGCGTACCACAAAAAAAAAAAAAATCACTCAGCTGCCATGCTACAACTAAACATAATAGCTAAAATGAATAATAAAAGCATCTTTGGGCTTCCCTGGGGGTAGAGTGGTTAAGAATCCACCTACCAATGCAGGGGACACGGGTTCGAGCCCTGGTCCAGGAAGATACCACATGCCGCGGAGCAACTAAGCCTATGCACCACAACTACTGAGTCTGCACTCTAGAGCCCGTGAGCCACAACTACTGAAGCCCACGTGCCACAACTACTGAGCCTGCGTGCCTAGAGCCCGTGCCCCGCAACAAGAGAGGCCACTGCAATGAGAAGCCCGCACACCGCAACGAAGAGTAGCCCCCGCTCGCCACAACTAGAGAAAGCCCGTGCTCAGCAATGAAGACCCAATGGCAGCCAAAAATAAATTAATTAATTTTTTTAAAAATGAAGCATCTTTGGCAATGACAGTCATTTTTCAGGCAGCTTTAGAATCAGTGACGTCACTCATGTACCCCGAAGTTCTCCTACTTCAGGAATCATGCTTGCCCTTAGTATTCCATCCAGGCCAGTAACAGCCCTTCCTGGGACTCTCTAGGAAATCTCACGTGCCCCACAAATCCAGCCTGGTGTCTGCTGCCCCGTCCATCTGCCCACTCACTCCTGATACTCCACACTTGTGGGCACGTCTCCCACCTCTTACCTACCTCTCTGGGTCCCCGCTGTCTCCCCTCCATGCTGGAACACTGACACCTTCTCCTAATTTCCACGTGACCCATAACAGACCAGTCCCTATGATTTACTACAGTTCTACTGGGATAGCTGGGACTTGTAGAGCAGAAGAGAGAAATCTGAAGGGGTTAGAGCAGTGCTTCTCATACTAAGTGTGAACTTAAATTACCTGCAGATCATTTTGAAATGCTAATGCTTGTTCAGCA